>NC_142008.1:108524879-108583229 GCF_049901715.1 Pseudonaja textilis | reverse complement strand
TTTACAATGGAAAAACTGTATCAGGGTAACAGGAATCCACCTCTCTTGGCTTACTGTTGTTGGACAAGGCAGTGAGATGCATCAGACACTGTATACAAACAAAAATCAGCAGCAAAACACTTTTAGTAATTTCAGAGTGTCAGAAACATGTGAGTAAATACAATCATAGCCATTAATAGTTAATTTTATATTTCACAAAATTCCTACATAACAACAGTCATTTTGAAATTACAGTAATTTGTTCAGTTTGAAAGGGTCTATCAAATGGTTTTCAGAAAGCAAATCATTTGAAAAAATGGTTGTCCCACATAATTGATTCTCTAAATTTTTGAAAGATAATATTTGTGTCAATCATGATAGTATCACATCTTCTTTTCTTTAATTTTCTGACTGCCTTTAATTTTTCCATGTAGCAGGAACTCCCACAGTTGTTTTTACCTTCACAATATTTGTGAAAAATACTTTATCTTTAGTTTGTTTTCAATGCTTCCAATGACCCTTCTGGTTTTATATCATCTAATAGTGAGTGGCAGATTCTTCTTATGGTTCAAAGTTTTCTCTTTTACAAAAAAGAAACATATTTGTTTGTTCATTTATCACCAAAAATAAAATACAAAACAAAGAAAAAAAAAGGAAAACAGTAACAAACATCCAACCCTAACAAAAAAAATTAAACAAGGAAAAACTCATGTGTACAAAAAAGAGAGGAAAAAATCCAAATATCAAATACATCAAATATCAATTACATTAAATATAAGAAAAAATCAATCGGGGCTAAATACTGAAAAATACATCAAAAATCTAATACATTCTCCTCTTGTTACAACAGGTATAGAAATACTTTTTAAACTTTTCCATCTTTATTTAACTAAAATACTATACAAATATACCAGATATGTTAATCTATTTATTTAATAATCAAATTGACCCAACATCTGTTCACGTATACAGTACATGTAAAAGAAAAAAAGTCAAAAGGTTACCCCAAAGATAAAACTAATCTTCAAAACTCTCTGTAAAGCATCTGTCATTGTATTTAACATATAGAAAATCCACAAATGACTTCCAGTCTTATAAATTTGTCCAATCCAGTATATCCAATCAAAGCAGTTAATTGTCCCATCTCAGCTAATTCAGTAAATTTTTAATCCACTCTTTGACAGTTGGCAACCCCCCCTTTTCCAGGGGTTCACCTCCTCATCAAGTACCCTGGATAGTATGGTAGTGTGAACCAAATAACTAGGAACAGTTGGCAGTCAGACTGCACTGAAGAATTGGCAGTTAATGACAGTTGGCAGTCAGACATCTTTGTAGAACTCCTGGCTCTCTAAAAGCACGGCAATGGATAAACAAAAGAGGCCTTGTCAGGGCCAAAGAATCCATCACATTGTGTCCAAATGTCCATCAAGATTTTTTCAACATAGACCATCCTATCCTTGGATGGCTGGGTGGACTGGACATTAACATTTGAATCGCTATAAATTCATGTATTTGCCATATGCTAAATAAATAAATCCCCTTTTCCTTCCAATGCTTAGCATATACAATCTTTGCAATGGTCATCATGTAAAGAAATAATGCCCCAAACTTGTTTTTGATTGGTTCATCTGTAATACCTTTTCACAAAACTTTAAATCCAATTTTAAGTTCTACCCAGAGTTTGAAAAACTCTTGCTGTTCAGTAAACTTCTGCAGCAGTATTAACAGGCAAGCTTCCTTGACTTTTCTAATTCATGTATCTTACCTGATTTTTCCAGAGTTCTCTTTTCTGGACCTGATATCAATATCATTGTCACTAGAAATACTTTGTATAATTTAAATATTAATTTACTTTTTCTCTATAACTGCATTCTGTGTTGGGATCTAGGAAGTGCTATATCATGGAAACAAATATTTATGTGGCCAGGATGAACCCTTCATTTTAACCACTACACCCATGGTGGCACAGTGGTCAGAATGCAGTATTACAGTTCAACTCTTCCCACTGCCAGGAGTTTGATCCTGCCGGCTCAAGGTTGACTCGGCATTTCATGCTTCTGAAATCAGTAAAACCCAGATTTTATGAACCAGATTTTAGGGGACAAGTAAAACAGTTTTACCCCATTTTACTTCTTTTCTTGCCACTACTGTTAAGTGAATCATTGCAATTGTTAAGTTAGTAACATGGTTGTTAAGTGAATCAGGTTTCCTCATTGACTCTGCTTGCAAAAGCAGATCACATGACCCCAGGACATTGTAACCATCATAAATATGAACCAGTTGCCAACCATTTGAATTTTGATCACGCAACCATGGGGATACCCATTTTGATTTGTATTTTGATCACATGACCATGGGGATGCCCCTGGATACCCATGGGGATGATCTTGTGATCATGGACCTGTATACTGTACAAGTCAAAAAGAGGGCTGTGAAAATATCTACAGACCCCTCACATCCTGGACATACATTGTTTCAACTTCTATCCTCAAAATGATGCTATAAGGCATCAGAACAACTGGACACAAAAGGACAGTTTTTCCCCAAAATGCCATCACTCTGCTCAACAACTAATTCCCACAACATTGTCAAATTATTTACTAAGACTGTATTACTATTCTTCTTCTCATCCTTCTTAGTACCTATCTCTTCCCACCTATAACTATAACTGTATTGCTTGTATCTTTGCAATTTATATAGTTTTATTTGTTTTCTAGTATGATTTGATTGCTTATTAGTAACCTATGACTGTCACTAAGTATTGTATCTTATGATTCTTGATTAGTGTATTTTTTCCTTTTATGCACACTGTGAGCATATGCACCAAACATAAATTCCTTGTGTGTCCAATCACACTTGGCCAATAAAGAATTCTCTTCTCTTCTAAGTGTGAGAAATGATCACAAGTTACTTTTTTTTAGTGCTGCTGTAACTTTGAACAGTCACTAAATGAACTGTTGTAAGTTGGCTACCTGCATAGTTGGTTACCTTTGTTTGTTTTTGGATCATTCATCGAAAAATCATATCTTTCTCAAGAGGTTACAATAAAAACATTTGTTAAGACCTGATAAACATGTTTTCTTTAACAATTCCATAAGGAATTCTAGCTTTGAAATGATAGCAATTCCATTTTCCATTTAATAATATTTGCAATTAGCTAATCTGGCACAGCAGTGTGTTGTCAGTCATGAATAACAGTTAGGTGGATTATTTCATTAGAGAATTATGGTATAAACACAGTGCCTATTCCAGTATTTGAAGGAGTGATAAGGATAAGAGACAGGCATGCGTGTATTAATATGGTCCCAAATATTTAGTATTTAGAGATTTAAATTGATCAGAAGACTTTGTAAACTTCTTCAATGATTTTCCAAGTATTCCAGTGATCATGGCTAGATAGAAAAAAGAAAATTTTCAGGGAGGGATTTTCCTACTTTAAGTTTAGGATGTCAGAAACAAGGTTAATGCTGTTAATCCTTTTATCATATATGCCATATGGAGCTCCCACTGTAAAATGCAGTGTTGAGTATCTGGAGCACCCAGTTCATGAATATCATCAAGATGGGGACTTCCTCATTGGTGGCATAGTCTCTCATGGTGTTTTTCTCTCTTATGCCAAAGATTTCAAAAGAAAACCTCCACCCACAGTGCCTGAAGAGTTTATGTAAGGAATCCATTTTCATTTGTTATTGTAATTATGATAATTTTGCAGTGAATGCTGATGTTCCACCTTACACTGCAGAAACAATGCTAGTGTAATAATGAAATTTAGGGGTATTTATGTAGAGTTGATAAATTGTATGCATAGCATTAACTGTAGCATTTACATAGTGCAAACACTATGCTTAATTCTTCTGAACGTAATTTTAGTAAAATTTACTTCTCTAGCATTTTTATTAGGCAAAGAAGCCTGCAATTAGTTTTGGTGTCACATGTAGACCCTTAAAACATATTAAAATAATATTTTATAAAAGGTATTTGTTTTATTAAAGTGGATTAGCCATTGTAGATTATATTTCATATTACTATATCACAGGAATTTCCTTCATGATTCTTTTGCAACTTCTTGTTTTATTCATTTTGCTATAATTTTCAGTTACTCTTGTTCCAAACAGATCTGTTATTTTCCTGCATAGATGGTAGAATATATTAGATTCAATTAGTTTATTTTGTAGTACTATCCTCCTCATTAAACTTATAATTGCAAGCAAATTTTTTTCTTAGAAGAGGAGATTTTTTTCATTCTTTCATTTTTTTTGCTATACTTAAACCTTTTTTTAAATTTGTCTTCCAGAAAAGTAATTATAAATAATTATAAGCTCTATTAAAATATATATGGTACTTTAGGTTAAATATTGTACCTAAAAATATGATGTAGTAAATACCATAAAATATTACAGAATGAATATGATATAGCAAATCATAATCTAAAGAAAATATTGAGTATGTTGTGTGAATTCTTTCTTTGATTCGCAATACAATATTTATTCCAGAATGCTTCCGAAGCATTATCAACATATTCTGGCTTTGGCCTTTGCAGTAAAGAAGATTAATGACAATCCTCAAATACTTCCCAATATCACTTTGGGATTCCAAATTTTTGACAATTACTATAGTGGAAAATGGACCTATTATTCCACTATGCTCCTTTTGTATACATTGGAGAATTTTTTTCCAAACTATGGTTGCAACATGGAGAAGAAGCTGATTGCAGTGATTGGTGGACTGGATTCCCTAACTTCTCTTGGCATAAGGATTCTCCTAGAGATCTACAAGATTCCCCAGGTAGGAAATGCTTCTGAAGATTCTCGTTTCTTTACTTTTTCTCTGTTCCATTGGATATAACTTTGGATTCTGAGTAACTGAGTGACCTATTATATTCAACCTGACATTTGAGATTACACCCTTACCAAATCCAGACTCATTGAAATTGTGTTGATTATATTTAGTATACTCTATAACATTTGTTTTCCTAACATTTGCCCTGTCTATGTGCTACCTTGCCAAAGAAAATCAGATATATCTTATATGACATTTGTAGTAAGGCATTTGAGGAAAGAAGGCTCAGGAGTCTGGGATATGGTATATCGTTGTGATCTGGGATGAATTTGTACTAGCTATTTCTGAAGAAACAGACAATTTTGCCTGTTATTTAGATTTGTTTTGGTCAGGTTTAAGGCCAAGATTTAACCAAGACTCCCAACTGCTACTTAAAAGTATGTGGCAACTATGGCTGGGAAGCTCTTATGGAGCTATTACACCCTGTGCTAAATAAGGAAGCCCTTCAGACAGTCACTTATGCCCTAGTTATCCTATATCCTGACTACAGCAAACAAATTATACACTGAAAAACTGTACTGATGAAAAATACAATGAACATGTTTTCTCACCCTGTTCTTCAATATGTGTCAGAAAACAAAAGAATGATGAAAAAGTACTTAGATGAATAAGTAGAAAAATGTGCATATTGATTAACATTAGGTTATTCTCTCTTTTTAAAAAGTATTTAAAGTATATAAAACAAAATAAATGATTGAGATATTAAAAAAGGAAGGGAATAAAAAGAAAACATTCAATTATGCCTCCTTTTCAATAATTGCCAACTTATTTTTTCCTCATCCTCGTTGCCTATTTATATTCTTTGAAATCCAAGAATCAATTCAGTCTTTTCCTCCTTCAACAAAAAGTTCATGTGGTGTTTACAGTCCTTCAAAAAAGAAATCTTTATTTTTTTTGCTGACCAGACTGGGCAGCTTTACCATTTCTGAAAATTTCAGTTAATTCAGTTTTTCACTGTAGCTTTTCATTAATTTTCCAATTTTTGGCATCCAATTATCTAAAGTCAGTTTGTAGAGAAGATGGGTGGCATAAAAATTAATCAATAGCAATAGTTGTTAATTGCAAAGTCATGTCCGACCCATCACAACCCCATGGACAATGTTCCTCCAGGCCTTTCTGTCCTCTACTACCCCCCAAAGTCCATTGAAGCTCACACTGACTGCTTCAGTGATTCCATCCAGCCACCTCATTCTCTGATGTTCCCTTCTTCTTTTGCCCTCAACCTTTCCCAACATTAGGCTCTTCTCCAGTGAGTCCTTCCTTCTCATTAGGTGGCCAAAGTGTTTGAGTTTCATCTTCAAGATCTGGCCTTCTAATGAGCATACTTAGACTTTTATACCTCTTCATAGTGCTTTACAGCACTCACCAAGCATTTACAGAGTCAGCATATTGTCCCTAATATTCTGGGTCCTCATTTTACCAACCTTGGAAGGTTGAGTCGACTTTAAATATTGGTCAATATTGAACTGCTGACAGTTAGCAGAATTAGTCTGCAACACTGCATTGTAACCACTGAAACACCATTTGTAATCCCATAAAATTATTATGTTTCCATATTTTTTCCTAATTCTTTGTCCAAAAAACCAAATAGGAAAAAATCTGGTTTCATTATGATATCAGTCTGCAATATATTTTGCACGATTGCATGGATTCACCCTCAATACTTCTTTTGCTTTTTCACAAGTCCATAATTTGTAATAAAAAGATCCCCTCTTGCTTTTCCTACTTCCAACATTGGTTTGATGTTTCCTGAAACATTTTAGATAATTGAGCCAGTGTTATATAGCGTCAATATTTAATTCATTTAATAAAAAAAATCTTTTAAATTACAATGTAAATTAAAAAAACCAGTTTGCCACATTTTCTCCCAAATGCTGATATTGACATCATTTGTACATAACTCTATTTCAAATTCAGTTTTCTTTTACTCAATTCTGTCCTTTTGTCCCTATTAAACCTGCCTTTCATCTTATTATAAGAAAACTATTGGAAAAAATATCCTTCTGTTGCTAATTGCTCTCATCTCTTCATATTCACCTTCACTTCTTGCTTCTCTTGTATCAATAACTCTTCATGTTTGTCTTTGATAAAATGCTTCTTGTAAGAATAGCAATAATAACATCTTTGTACATAGCTTTGATTTATAAATATTTCACATACTTAACATGTTTCCTAAGTAATGTTTCTTAAAAAGTTTTTTCCCAAACGCCATCACTCTACTAAACAAATAATTTCCTCAAACTGATTAATTATTTATAAAATCTGCACTACTATTACTATTAATGTTCTCATCACTCTTTATCACCATCCTCTCCCACTTGTATGACTGTAACTTTGTCACTTGTATCCTTATGATTTATACGGACTGTTTCCTAGTATGACTTGATTGCTTATTGTACCCTATGGCTATTATTAAGTGTTGTACCTTATGATTCTTGACTCTCGACAAATGTGTCTTTTCTTTTATGTATACAGAGAGCATTTGCACCAAGACAAATTCCTTGTGTGTCTAATTACACATGGCCAATAAAAGAATTCTATTCTATTCTATTCTATTCTAAAATCTACATTCATGTCCACTTTGTCATTCCATAAAAAATTATGTAACCGAATCCTAAGATTGTGAACATCCAGCTCTAACATTCTATTATTTCTTAACAATATCCATTATTTCATCCAAATAAAACAACCTGCAGCAAAGTACAATTTGAGATTAGATACCTTTAATCTACTTTTCTTTTTTTGGCATCCTGTAAAATCTTGTAGATCTCCTTATTTTTTTCCCTCCTGTCATATAATCTTTGATAATACTTTTTGCAATTGTTTGATAGTTACTTCATTTTTTATTATTGGCATAGTCTGGAGTAAAAATACTTGGATTATTCTTTGACATATTTCTTCTTTATGGATCTCTTTAGCTCACCTATAGTCCCACTCCAGTGATGAAAGATAAATCTTCTGGTCTTCTTTTCTACCAAATGGTTCCTAAGGAGGAGCTTCAGTATAAGGGGATTCTGGCTCTGCTTCTGCACTTCAGGTGGATATGGATTGGAATGATGGTTATGGATAACGAGAATGGAGAAAGATTTGCACAAACTGTACTTCCCATGTTTTCTCAGAAGGGTGTGTGTGTTGCATTTGTACAAAAAATCCCTGTTGTAACTTTTGTTACTGATCTGCTTGAGATGTTGCATAAAGCGAAGAAGATTTATGACACTGTGATCAGCAGTAAGGTTACAGTAATACTTGCCTATGGTGAATCTCATTCCATGGGATTGTTTAGATTTGCATCTTATCTATCAGATGAAGATGTAGACAGTAAATATAGAAAACCTCTAGGAAAACTATGGATCTTCACTGCCCAAATGGAAATGGTTTCCTTTGGATTTCAGAGGTATTGGGATTTAGGAATTTTCCATGGAGCTTTAGGCTTTGCATTTCATTCCAATGATGTGTCCGGATTTCAGCAGTTTATTAAGAGTCGAAGTCCTTTCACTACAAAAGGAGATGGCTTTTTCAAAGGCTTTTGGGAGCAGGTCTTCAACTGCCAGTTTTTAGGTACATTTATCCATGAAGAAGAAGAGAACATTTGCACTGGGCAGGAGAAACTGGAGAGAGTCCCTGCCTTCTTTTTTGAAATGTCTATGTCTGGTTACAGCTATAGTATCTACAATGCTGTCTATGCCATAGCCTATGCTTTACATGCCATGTTTGCATCTGGATTCAAACACAAAGCACTGGTGGATAGTGGTCTACAAATTCATAACCAACCATTTTGGCAGGTAATATAGCGTATAAGTCCTTGTGTCAACTGAAAAACCTGACAGTGACTTCCTTTTCTTTTCCATCTCATGAAATTATTTCAATTTAATGCAATCTTGCAATTTCCACTATTGGTCTCTATGCTTCCTTTTTGTTCTTAATGTAAAGAACTAATTGTTTTTACTATTAGTGGTTCTATTGGCAAGAATTGGAAACTATGAAATAGAATAGAATAGAGTTCTTTTTTGGCCAAGTGTGATTGGACACACAAGGAATTTGTCTTGGTACAAATGCTCTCATTGTACATAAAAGAAAAGATACATTCATCAAGAGTCAAGAATCATAAGATATACCACTTAATAGTTGTCATAGGGTACACTAAGCAATCAAATCATACTAGGAAACAGTCAATATAAATCGTAAGGATACAAGCGACAAAGTTACAGTCATATGGTTACAAGTGGGAGGGGATGGGTGATCAGGAGTGATAAGAAGATTGAGACCAGAACCACTCTGGAGGGGTGGTAAAGAAAGGGGGAATCACCTGGAGGGTTGAGGGGAACCGCAACTCCCTTTCCTGACAAGAAAACCCGCTCCAAAGGCAAAGTGTAGTGGTGGTCCTAAAATGACCACCACAAAGACGAAGAACAGCCTGGAAAATTAAGACTGTGCTGGAGCAGAGAAGCAGCAAGCAGAGTGTGAATCAGGCAAAATACATGGATTTTGAGGCACCCTGTATTAAAAAATAAAGGATTAAATAAAATAAAATATATATTGGAGGAAAGTGGTGTGGAAGCAGTGACCAGAGAAAGTGAGAAGGAAATTGGATTTTATAAAATTGTTTTGAATTATTGTATTGGATTAACTTGGAAGAGAAAATTTAAAGGAAAATATTGGAACAGAACAAAATTTTAGAAATTAAACTGGACAGCTATTGGATTATTGGCACTTAAAGGGCACAACTAAATGCTAAAATTGAGTATGTTGAAAAGAAAAGAAATAATAGCTAATGATTGAAATTAGTGAATTTAATAAAAGTACTATACTTTACAAAGAAAGTTAAAGTTAAGGAAGGAGTGGATGGTGGAGAAGACTCAAGAGTGCCACCTGATGGTACAGGAAAATTTTCAGTGACTCTTTAAAAAAAGTGCTTGGTCTTTCTAAGAAATTGGACTTTGGAACTTAAAAGAGAGTAAAAGAAACTCCATTAAGACCCTGGAAAGTGATATTAGAATATTACAAAGGGGAAGATATTCAAAAATATTGTCAAAGAACCACCTGATGACTGTGGGAAACAATCGGGAAAGGGCCAACTAGAAGACCTGGAACAAAGACTTAAGGACATTGATTTTTGAAAATAAACTTAAAAGACACTGGCTGAAATAATATACTGGACTTTGGGATTGAATACATCTATTAAGGAAGAGGAATATGTCTATTAAGGAAGAGGAAAGAAAGGGAAAAAAGGAGAAGATACAATGGAGGAATTATTTGTTGAAATAAAATTGGACTTGCAAGACATAAGGGAAATGATGAAAATCAACCTTGAAATGTGTAATATGTATTACAGAAATTAGAAATGGCAACTCAGCCTGTAGAACAACAAAGTAAACCAGAAGGGGAGGAGTTTAACAAAGAAGAAGCCAGCTTTGAAGAACAAAGGGAACAACAATTATTTAAGCAGTCGGAAAAAGGAATTAAAATTTAAAAAAAATTGTGGTCTGATGTGATAGTAAAAGGAAGAATGGTTCAGAAAATGAAAAAAAAAGGAGAGGGAAAAAGCAGAAAAGGGAAGTACAAAAGAAAAATTGAAAGAGGGAGGGAGAAAAACTTAATAATTGGAAAGAGAAATGGAGGGGAATAAGAATGGAGGAAAGGGGAATTAAGAGAAAGGACCAGAAAATTAAAGAGAAACAGGAAGCAAACAAGGATGAAAATAAATTACATTGTTAAAAGAGTGAGAGTAATGGGTGAAAAAAAGGATAGGTAAGGGGATTTCACATGGTAATACGTTGTGATATATAAGAATAAGTGTTTAAAATAGATAAGTATGTACTGTAACTGATGTATTTTTTCTTTCTTAGTTTCTCTTTCTTCTCCTCTCTTTCTATTAAAGGATTATCACTACATTAGACATGGAACTTAATTAAATAAATATGGAATTGGGAATTTATAATAAGAATATATTATTTGATGATTATATTATATTATATTAATTATATTATATTATATTATATTATATATTATATTAAGATATATTAATTGATGATTAGCTATGTATAAGAAAAGGAGGAAAATGTTGAAATGAGAACTATCATGGAAAGATTAATATCAGTTGCTATAATTAATTGATTAGATTAATACTTATGTAATGTATAGATGATTTATAAGGTGATTGAGAAAATGTAATGTGGAATCTGACACACACACACACACACACACACACACAGACACACACACATATGTATGTATGTATGTATGTATGTAAGTATGTATGTATATATTTGTGTTTTATAGTAAATAGGGAGGCTGAGTATGAAGGTGGCTAGCTCAAATTATTAAACAGAGGGACACTTTCGAATTAATAAAATGAGGATAAAATTGCAAATGTGACAGAAAAAGAAACATGGGAAATGAACATAGAAATGGGATGAGAATTTTAGATAATATTGGAAAATAATATATGAGAATATCTTAAGGAAAATGAAATAAGTAATAACATGAATCGGAATTGGATAAGATACGTTTAATATTTAATACTAATAAGGATAATTGATATAAAATTGAATAAATAAAATGTATCGGTAACTATGGTCATGTTTGTATTGAAATGTGAAACCTGGAACCATACTGCTTGCCAAATGAGAATTTTTTATTTTAAAAAAATCTAAATTGGGGAGGAAATTGAACAATGAAATTGCTAGGTATGATATGGTGGCTGGCATTAGGAGAGGGTATTGAAATGTTGAAAATAAGCAATGAAGGATTATGATTTAATGTGAATATGAAGAGATATGATTGGTATTAAGTTGGCCTATACTAAAATGTATGATATATTGATGCCACACTGTTAATGTATTGTTGTGTGTGTGTAGATTGAAATAAAAAAACTTGATTTAAAAAAAAGAAGTGATGAGAAGATTAATAGGAATAGGAGTGCAGACTTTGTAAATAGTTGGACAGTGTTGAGGAAATTATTTGTTTAGCAGAGTGATGGTGTTCAGGAAAAAACTGTCCTTGTGTCCAGTTGTTCTGATGTGCAGTGCTCTATAGCATCGTTTTGAGGGTAGGAGTTGAAACAGTTTATGTCCAGGATATGAGGGTTCTGTAAATATTTTCACAGCCCTCTTTTTGATTTGTGCAGTGTACAGGTCGTTGATGGAAGGCTGGTTGGTAATAACAGTTTCTTATCCAGTTCTAATTACTCTCTGAAGTCTGTGACTGTCTTGTTGGGTTGCAGAACCAAACCAGACAGTTATAGAGGTGCAGATGACAGACTCAATAATTTCTGTGTACAGCTGCATCAGCAGCTGCTTGGGCAGTTTGAGCTTTCTGAGTTGGCGCAGAAAGAACATTCTTTGTTGTGCTTTTTGATGATGTTTTTGATGTTAGGTGTCCATTTTAGGTCTTGTAATATGATAGAACCTAGAAAGTTGAAGTTCTCTACTGTTGATATTGTGTTATCTAGTATTGTAAGAGGTGGTACTATGGGAGGGTTTCTCCTAAAGTCTACCACCATTTTTACAGTTCTGAGTGTGTTCAGTTCCAGATTGTTCTGGTTATACCACGAGGCAAACTGTACAATCTCCCATCTGTATGTAGATTCATCATTATCTCAAATGAGACCAATCTCTGTTGTATCTTCTGCAAACTTCTGTATTTTAATAGACAGATTGTTTGAAATGCAATCACTGGTATATAAGGAGAAGAAAAATGGTGCCCCTGTGCTAATTGTACAGGTAGCAGATGTGATTTTTGCCTAGCTTCACCTGCTGCTTCCTGTCTGTTAGGAAGCTTATGATCCATTTACAAGTGTGTTCAGGTACCGCTAGCTGGTTTAATTTAGTTAGAAGAATGTCTGGAATGATGGCATTGAATGCTGAACTGAAGTCTACAAAGAGGACCATTGCATAGGTATTTGGAGATTCAAGGTGTTGTAGGATGTAGTGCAGAGCCACAATAACAGCATCATTTGTTGATCTATTTGTTCGCTATGCAAACTGCATGCGATCTAACAGCAGATCTGTGATGGTTTTCAGGTGGGACAGCACTAGCATTTCAAAGGTTTTCATAACTATGGATGTTAGAGCAACTGGTCTGTAGTCATTCAGTTCTCTGATGGAGGCTTCTTTGGCCCTGGGATGATAGTAGATAGTAGTGTTTGAAGCAAAATGGAACATAGCACATATCTCGTGATTTATTGAAGATTTGGGTGAAGATGGGGGCCATTTGGTCAGCACAGACTTTTAAGCAAGAAGGAGTTATCTTGTCTGGCCCTGGTGCTTTATCTGTGAAATAGATCTTGCACATCTTGTTCTGTGATCACCAGAGGTGTGTAGGAAGCCTGGCTGTTGTTGGTGTGTTTGAGATTGGGGTTGTGCAGATAGGTGGCTATAGTTTTCTTTCAAACCTGCAGTAAAACAACTTCAGGTAATTGCTAGTTGTTGTTGTCCTTCTGCCTGGGAAGGAGGTTTGCTGTAGCCAGTGATGTTTTAAATAGTTTTCCACATGTTTGCTGGTTCATTTGTTGAGAACTGATTCCTTAACTTTTCAGAGTAGCTTCTTTTTGCTGCTCTGATCTCTCTTGTTAATATGTTTCTGGCCTAATTACATAGCACTCTGTCACCTTTTCTGTAGGCTTCCTCTTTGGAATGATGTAACTGCTTAAGTTTAGCTGTGAACCAAGGTTTATTGTTACTATATATTTGCAGGTTCCTTATTAGTACACATAAGTCTTCGCAGAAGCTGACATATGATGTTACAGTATCTGTGAGCTCATCTAGGTCTGCAGAGGTATCTTCAAAAACATTCCAATCAAGGCAATCAAGGCAAGACTGGAGCTTCAGCTTTGCCTCATCAGACCAAGTCCTCAGTGATTTAATTATTGGTTTCATGGTTTTAAGTCTTTGTCTGGAGGCAGGTACAAGGGGAATCATTGTAAAGACCTATAAGCATCTTTTACTGTTGTGTAGCAGTAATCTAAAGTATTTTTGCTTCTGATGGGACAATTTATATGCTGGAAATATTTTGGGAGCTCTTTCCTTAAATTTGCTTGATTGAAAAACCCTAAAATGATGGGAAGGGAATCTGGGTGTTTGGCTTCAGCCTCCATAATCTGATCAGCTAGAGCTCCTAATGCCTTGCTTACACCAGCTTGTGGAGGAACATATACAGCTATTAAGAGAAATGAGGAGAACTCACATGGAGAATAAAATGGCTTGCAGTTGATATGTAAAGACTCTAATTTTCATTACAGAATTTATATATTATAGTTATATCCTGAGACCAGCTCTTGTTGATATATAAACATAATCCTCCACTCTTCATTTTACCTGGTGTCTCTTCAATTGTGTCTGATGTAAATATCTGAAATCCTGGGATGTATATGCTGTTGTCATCATGAATTTCTGCATTAAGTTAGGTTTCAGTGAAACAAAGAATTGCTAAGTTGTAGAAATCAAAATTGTATCGATTTAAAAGGAGTATTTCATCCATCTTGTTAGCAGGTGAGCGTAAATTAGTCAGAAAGATTGAATGGAGAGGGTGCCCCCCATTCCTTAGTCTATTTAAAATCCCTGCTCTTTTACCTCATCCCCTTTTTTTGGCACTGCCTCTTCTTTCCTTTGTTTGTTGTAATCCATAGCACTAGGGAATTAGTTAGAATTTCCTCTGCATTTGCAAAGGGAAATGAGGAATAAGAAAGCTGCTCCTTAAAGAAAAATTGTCAAATTCTTAGCAGATGGTCTCGTGAGTATGAAATCCGTAGTGAATAATAAAGAATAAAAAAAAAAACATTAGAGAGCATTTCACTGAGGCAGCTGTCATCGTCACCATCTTGGATGTTGCTTTAATTTAATTAATTAATTTAAGTAATAAATATATTTTGAGTTATTTTAATGCACATATTTTAAAGAGCTCAGAATCATTTGATGTGCAGAACACTTTTCAATGTATTTCTCTTTTTATTGCATTGTAGCTTTGTAATTTCTTGAGACATTCCACATTTAATGACAATATTGAAGAAAAGATGACATTTGATGAAGATGGGAATTTAATAGGTGGATTTGATGTAATCAATTTTATTTTTTCTGAAAACCAGACAGTAGTGAAAATAGGACGGATAGATCCATATTCTACTCCAGACAAAATGTTAATCATCAAGAAAGATGCCATAATATGGAGTAGCTGGTTTAACCAGGTAGGTTCCAGGAATTGATTACTTGGTAATCTTTGTTCCCTGTGTGATCATTGTATCTTAACCATTATTTTAAATCTGGTTGAATTATGAAAGAGATGCAAGATAGCTTGTTGTGGAACTTTGGTCTTATTCATCAATGTAATTTATCATAACTGCTCTCTAGTAGATGTGTTAAGTTCATTATTAAGTAGAGTTAAATCTAGTAAGTTAAAAATCTAGTAAGCTAAAAATCACATTTTCCTAAGTAAGATGAAATATACAGATTTGGACAAAATAGGCATTATTTCAAAGCCAACAATGTATAATAATTTTCTTACTGAATATACTTCTACATACAACTAGTGCTGACAATTATTAATACCAAGGTTGACTATTACCAGGAATATGTGAACAGTCTTCAAACCTTTAGAAAAAAAATCTAGAGGGGTTTAGGTTCTCCCACTAAACAAGAAAGGAATAAAGAATTTATTTTATTCATTAGTTTCAAAATGTAAAAAGAAATCAGAACCAATAATAAACAGATAATAGAACTGGTAGGATTCTTTTTTAAACAATGATTTTCATTTTTTAAAAGTTAAATACAAAGCTCCTCCCCCCCCAAAAAAAAACAGAAAAAAGAAAATTAACAAGGAGAAACAAAAAATCAAAGAACAAAATATTTTAAAAGTATGTTTTAAAAAACACCCATAAACACATCTACACATATTATCCCAAGTAGTTGAATACTGGATATATTGCAATAATATTAGTTTCCCACACCTTGTGAAACAGGCCAAAAAAGTTTCAAAGTTCTAATTCTATCTACAAATTATTAACCTGACATCTATCTACTATATTAATGACCAAAATAGAACAACAAAGAAACAAAAAGGTCAAAAGTAATATATCAAGTCCCTCTGTTATACAGCTGGTGTTCAACTGGTAAGAAGTTTATCTTGGCTTCTTATGTATCCCCAATCATCTCAAAGGTTAATTCTGATTTGCTTTGGATTCAATATTTTATCAATTATTGTCTAATTAAATATAGTAGATCCAGTCTCCATTGTCAATCTATCTTCCCCCAAGAGTCCAACTGAAGTTGTTTTCAAGTTGAGTATAATAAATCCATTCTCCAATCTTCTTCATTTGAGCATTCAGTCAGTTTTCTGCTACTGTAAAATAATAAAAATCTGAACTTCAGAAGGTATGCATAATCCCCTCATACAATTCTATGTTTATAACATCTATATCTCTTTCAATCTCCTTCACTGAATCTATTTTCAAATCAAATTGCTTTTGTGAATCTAATTTAACTCCAATTACTTGCATTTGAACATTTTTTGCAAGCATTATTGTTTCATCAAACTGTTTAAAAAAGTTTTCAACTTGGATTTGCATATTATTAAATGGTAATAATGTAATCTGATACTTTGTTGCTCTGGGGTAACTTGGCAATGGAGAGACAGGGAGAATATTCCTCAAAATAGAAGTAGCAAGAATTTTTTAGATGTTTCAGTCCAGAATAAAAAAGATTTTTGAAAAAAATAATCTCCAAAATGTAGTGAAAGTCCAGTATAGATATAAATCAAATCCAAATCCATCCACTGCTCCAGGGTATATTTATCATTACACAAAACAAAGGATATTCAAAAAAGGCAACAAGAACAAAGGGAAAAAAAATCCACTAGGTGGTTAAAATAAGTATACATTCAACCAGCCAGTAAACTTTTAGAGATAAGAAACAAAGCAAAACAAAAGCTTTAAAAAGTTAATACCCATTCATGCTTACGAAAATGTTCTCCCAAAAGGAAAAAAGATGGATGATCTGGTTTTCTGTCACTCCCACTAGGAATTGTAATCTTTGATATTTCTTATCTAGGGTGGGTCCTTGGTCATCTGAAAGAAATATTTGGTCATTCCTAAATGCTTTCATTCAAAACCATAGAGCCGGACTGCTAAACAACTACTCTGGAAGAAAAATCAGGAGATTGTCAGCAGGAGAAAAAAAAAATCTCCTTTCTGTTTAGCAGCCAGTTTAGAGAGGTGTTCCAGAACTGGGAAGATTCTTGAATGTTGCTAGTTGTGCAACCTGTATTCAATTTATCTTCCTCTGGCCATTTGTTAATGTGCTTCTTAAAATGTCATTACTCAACCAATCACAGTTATAATCACATCAGAATAAAATGGGAGGATCCTTTTTCTGTTATCTGAAAATTGTATCTCTTGGAGTAGACAAGAGACAATTAACATTTCTATTCTTTTTTATGCAGATACAATTGTTCTTCTGACTCTGAGTCCACTTGTAAATATTATAGCACTTTTATTATTACATGTCCTTTAAAAGGAATCCTTTCTCAATCATATTCATGTATATTACTGAAGTTGGATACCTTTTTTTTAAAAAAAAAACCTGTTATGATTCCTGAAAATTGAAATTGATCTTACAATGAGTAAGATCAATGAGCATATGACATAATCTATTAAGGACAGCAAAATAACAAAAGAAACTCTTTATTATGTTACATTATAAAAATATTTGAAAATCTAATCCAATAGAATTTATGAGGCAGTTCAATATTTCAAGAAGAATATACCCAGAAGACATGGCTGTATTACAGATATATTACACAGAAGGAAAAGCCCCCCCACCAAAAGCCATATTTCTAAGGGTCTCAGTTTTAAGACCATAATTTATGTTGTTGGTTTGTTTCTTTACAAGCTAGTCACAGCCCGTTTCTCTCTGTACGCCAAGCTGTTTTCCAGGTTCTAGTAAGCAAGTCATAGAGGGTAAGCCATTCTGCTGCTACTCTTGTAACCCATGTCCAGAAGGGAAAATTACAGAAATGGAGGGTAAGGATAATTCTGTTGCTTCCATAAAGATCTGTTGCTTGTACATTATTTATACATGAGTGTATATGTATGTATGCATGTGCCATACATCGATATATGTACAACACACACACACACACACACACACAAACACACACCCTTATTTGAATGAATGAATAAATGAAATGGAAAAGACCTTGGAGGTCTTCTAATCCAGACACATGCTCAAGTACAAGAAACTATACTATTTCAGATAAGTGTCTAGTCTCTTCTTAAAAACATCCAGTGATGGATGGAACATTCATGATTTCTGGAGGCAAGCTGTCCCATTTCCTATTTGACAATTTGTAAAGCCAATTTTGGAAACGTGTAAAATCTCATCATATTATTGTCATGCTGTTCTTTCCAGAAAGATATTCATTATATATTAATCACACACACACACACACACACACACACACACACACACACACACCTATTTTCTGTTTGTCAATTTGTAAAATCAATTTTGTAAATATGTAAAGCAGCTTCCTCCTTCTCCTTTTCATGAGGCTTTATAAACTGTATTTGTTTAGGTAGGCATTAAGGTTAAACTGGAAAAAATATTGAGACCTGCTTTATTGCATAGATATAATATGTAACAGACATGATTCCATTCCCTAAAATAATTTATATAAGACATGGCCAATATTTTTGCATGGTGCTTTCAAATAGAAGTATAATAATTATGTTATTGTAATTGTTCATATCTGATGCATAAGAGATGCATATCTGTTTTCATAGACCTGGCCATAACTAAGACATTTCCTATTTGGAGTAAAGCATAATGTAATATATAATATTATAAAGGCTAAAAAGATTTATGAATCCATATGAGTTTGATGATACATCCTTTCCATTTCAGATATGAGTGACTGTTATGATTGCACAGATGAAAATTATCCCAACCAAAAGCAGGATTCATGTGTTCCCAAAGATATAAGTTTCTTGTCATATAAAGAACCTTTGGGGATCATTTTAGCCTGTTTGGCTCTTTTCTGTTCCACGATCACATTTCTGATACTAAGAACATTTTTGATGCATCACAACACTCCCATCATCAAAGCCAGCAATCGGGATCTCACCTATATTCTTCTTGTCACCCTTCTGCTTTGCTTCCTGTATACTTTAGTATTCATTGGTCAGCCCAGTAAGGTGGCGTGCATTCTCCGTCAAACTGGTTTCAGCATCATCTTCTCTGTCGCTATTTCCTGTATTCTGGCCAAGACTATTACTGTGGTCCTGGCTTTTATGGCAACCAAGCCAGGAAGCAGGATGAGCCAATGGATTGGGAAAAGATTGGGCTATGCTTTTGTTTTATCTGGCTTCTTAATTCAGACTGGGATTTGCATTATATGGCTGTCCATCTCTCCTCCTGTCCCAGATGCTGACCTGCACTCAGGGAATGGAAAAATTGTCCTACAATGTAAGGAAGGGTCATTGATTTTGTTTTACTCTGCAAGGTGTTATATGGGCTTCTTGGCAATTACTAGTTTTATAGTAGCTTTCTTTGCAAGGAAATTACCAGATACTTTTAATGAAGCCAGGTTTATCACTTTCAGCATGTTGGTCTTCTGCAGTGTTTGGATATCCTTCATCCCAACCTATCTGAGCACCAAGGGGAAATACACCATAGCTGTGGAGATCTTCTCAATGTTAGCCTCAAGTGCTGGGCTGCTGATCTGTATCTTTTTCCCCAAATGCTACATTATAGTTCTAAGGCCAGAGTTGAATAACAAGCAGATAAGAAAAAAGAGAAGTAGTTAAAAGTGCCCAAGAATGTAACTGCAATCTTCCTTGCAGATGGAATTCCATATTTGTGTGTATTTTATAATGGAAATTGTACTGAATATTTTTCCTAACATTTATATTAATTAAGTTGTTAAAAGTATGTCTTTCATTTGTAACCCATTGATTCTGAAGACACCTGGAAAAGTAATCAACAGGTATCTTCAAAGTCATTTTTCCCCTTCCAAGAGACCTTTTTTCAGTTCATAATATTAATATAAAGTTTGGGTGATAACAATGATAATAAAATTCATAGAAAACATTTTACCACAATTTGTATTGTACAGAATGATTTTACTGGTAGCCCTCAACCTATGACTATCCATTTATCACTATTCATTTAATAGCCATTCAAAGTTACAATGGTTACAGTGAAAAAGTGACCAAGAACCAGCCTTCACACTGTTATCCTGCATCCCCATGGTTACATGATCAAAATTTGGGCATTTGACCACCTGTGTTTATAATAGTTGCAGCATCCCAATTCAAATGATTGCTAGTTTTGACCATCCTATCTGTCTTCCTGCAAGCAAATTTAATGGTGGAAGCTGCAATTCACATAATGATTACATGATTTACTTAACAGGCACGGCAATTGGCATAACAGAAAAAGATTGCAAAACTCAGATATAATTCAATAATTTATGACTGCTTCTCATTAAATGAGCCACATCTTATGAATATAAACACAGATATTTTAAATTATTCAGATATTTGTAATGCAAAATAAAGTAATATTTATTTGTGTGTAGAATGCCATTATAGTAGAATGGTTGAGGCTATATTCCCCCCCCCCCCCCCCCCCCCCCCCCCCCCCCCCCCCCCCCCCCCCCCCCCCCCCCCCCCTTAAGGCGTACAATATATCTTTTTCCTGTGGCTTCCCAGTTGCAGCATCAGCAAAAAAAGTGAACATGGTTTGGAGGATCTTGTAAATTTTGGGTATGTGATAGAAAATAATGCTACTTGGATTGGAGTAAACATAGTTTTCTCACAGTGGACTTTAAACATAGTGGACTTTAAACATTTGGATTTGAGCTATTAATGCTATTTGAAAGAATATCATATGAAGCAAAAGAAAAAAGGTGATAGAAGAAAAGAAGAAAATTAAACAAAACTTTAAAGTTTGGACAATTGGGAAGACAAATAATTGGAAAATCAAAAGAATTTTTAAAAATATAAACTTAGGGGGGTTGGAGGTATAATTATGAGATTGATTAAATTTTACTAATAACTGGCTCTTTGGGAGTGTTTAAATATTGGGACGTTGGAACTATAGAAGGATATTGAGTAATTTTTATTGAATTGCAATAAAATGGATAACCAGGGGATAGTAGAAGGATATGAAGAAATAATTTTGATGCTTAAAAACATGTATGAAACCATATAGAACAATAACGTAAGGGGATTTTCTAAAGATAAAGAAATGAGTGTAGAAGCCTCTCAACAACTGGGGGAAAAAGATGACCAAGATATTCAAAAAATAGATGAAAAATGAGAAGAAGTGGAAGAGGAAAATCAAAATAAGATACAAGAAGACAAAAATAATGAAGACAAAGGATTAATAAGTAGAAACAAAATAGATAACTCCTTAAAAGTTTATAATACAACAGAGCGAAAAAAGAGAAATCTCTTTAAAAAAGAAAAAGAAAAGTTTAGAGAAAAAAAAAATCTCTTCAAAAAAGGAAAGATTTATGGATGGGTGTTTAAAGGATGCAGCAGAAAGAGATAAAGGACAACCTGAAAGCAACACTTAATGGGTACAAAAAGTTATAAGATTCCAAGAGAGAGAAAGAAAAGGGTGATTAAAAAGTTAATAGATGATGGAACTCCAAAAATATTAAGAGATGATGGATAGCAATAAAATGCATTAATAAAATGGAAATGTAGAAAATATAAATAGGGAAAATAGTAGCACATATACTAATAGATGTATTTACTACACTTAAAAGTAAGCTAAGGGTAGAAGGTGGAAGTTTAGGATTAGCCAATTTAATTGTATTATTAATATTAACAGTGTGTTAAAATATATTGTGAATTTAAAACTTAAGGATTAGAAATTGTGGGGATTTTGAGATATAATCCTGGGATTGACTGAATTTAGTTAATATTTGGTCTGATTAGTAGTTTTAGATATTTGGCACATTGAAAGTATGGTGGAATCGTGAGTGATTTTTAAAATATTAAATATAAGTGACTTAATAGGGGATAATAAATACATGGTGAAAAGAAATGTTATGTTTAAATGAATTAATGGAGAAAATGAGAAAGAATTATAAAGAGAGAATAGTATTGTTGAAGTTGGAAGATTAGGATTATACATACTTATTTGTATTATCATTGTTAGCACTGTTTAAAAAGGACATTGACCCAGTAAATGCACTGTCCACAAAATAGGTATGCTGTGAAAGGGAAACTGTAAATAAAACATAAATTGAAAAAAATAATGCTACTTCCATCAATATTATCTACTGGAAATAAATTTTTCTAAAAATATAGGTTTTCAGTTTAGAAGAAAAAGGCTATTTTATTTCTAATTTAGATTAGATATGCAGGAATAAATGTTTCTTAGACTTTCTACATGTTGGAAATTTAGTCCTTCAGTGTCAGTAAACTGTTAAAAAGAAGGCTAACACTATGAAAACATGTCTTTTGATTTTGGGTTATTTCTCTTTCTACAGCTCATTTTCAATAACAAAAACAACAATAACATCAGCAGCAGCAGCAGCAACTACTACTATTGGCATGGAGTTCCCATACTGAACAAAAAATAATTCCCATCCTTCAATCAGAATTAAATTAGCTGACATAAAATTTTAATTTATTCCAAAAGATAAACCCTGATCAATAAAAATGATGAGAGCAGATAGGGCTCATCCAAGGATGCTCTTCAGTTAGTTATAGATTCCACTTGATCTGGAATTCTGCATTGTCTCTATTAGATAGCAACTTAATGAAGTATTCAGAATAGGAAATGTTATTGCTAAATACAATCCATGATAATAAAAAAGCTATTATCAAAATTTGGTTAATCTTCTTGAATATCTCAAAAGCATCAAAATTATTTTTGAGCTATCATAATATGCATTTTACTTTATAACAACATAGAAGGGTTTGGAAAAAATCATTAATGAAATTGACTTGGAAAAGCATAACAGCAAATTTCTGATGATGGTACCTAGTTTGCTAATGAAATGTCTTCTAGAAAATAACCAATCTTAAAAGTACCAAGTATCCTCTGGTTCAACCCTGAGCTACAGATATTCTCTTCTACCAATGCATTATTGTGCTTTTCCAACATCTGACCATGGCAGGATGCTGACAATGCAAAAATTCATGGCAGTCATGTTACTAAGAACATGCAGAGTTCATAAATATCCCAGACGTGTTAATCTATTTATTTAATAATCAAATGAACCAGACATTTGTTTACATATATATGTAAAAAGGTTAACAGATTACCCCGAAGATAAAACTAATCTTCCAAACCCTTTGTTAACTATCTGTCATTATATTTAACATGTAGAAAATCCACAAATTACTCTCAGTCTCTTAGAAACTTTTCTAATCTATCTATAATCAAGGCAGTTAATTGTCGTATCTTATCCTTGCAATGCTTAGCATGTACAATCCTTGCAGTGGTCACCATGCAAAAAAATAACCCCCAAAATGTTTTTGGGATTGATTTGTCCATAATACATTTTTCATGACTTTAAATCCAGCTTTACGTTCCTATTTCCTCTGCTTTTCCACATTCATATTTTTAGTCATCTTTAGTTTATTTTCAAACCCAACATTCTTCCAAATATTTTTTGTGTAAAAAGAAGGAAAAATATCGTTTGAGGTAACAATGTTTGTAATGTAACTGTTGGATTTTTCCTATTTAGATTAAATTGATATCACTATATAGAGGTATACTCAGAGTTTGGAAAACTCTTGCTATTCAATAAACTTCTTCTGCAGCTGTATTAATAGGCAAGTTTCCTTGACTTCTCCAATTCATGTATCTTACTTGATTATTCCAGAATACTCATTTTTGGACCTGATATCAATACCATTTCCAAGTCCACCACATATGGTAATATGAGCCAGGTATCTGATGACATTTCCAACATTTTTTGAGATTTATTCTTGAACATTCTTGCTATTCTTGTCGGGGAAAAGTGCAACCTGTAAAACATCTTATACAAATTTTCTTTATAAGCTATTGACATTGTCATTTTATAATTTTGAGACCACAATTTTTTCCATTTCTCTAAATCAATCCCATATCCAATTTTCTTCCCCCAAGCAATCATAGTTTCTTTAACTTGTTCTTCCTCTAGTTTAATTCCCAGTAAATAACCATATAATTTTTAAATCACCTTTTCATCAGTACCTGTCAAAATCTTATCTAAATCAGTCAGTTTATCATAGAATCCCTCTGTTTTAGAATCTTCATTATACCTAGAATGTATTTGCACATATAAAAACCAATTCATCTTTATACCTTGTTCCTCTAGATTTTGCATCGATTTAAGTTCACCCTTTTCATCCAATATTTCCCCATATCTAACTGTTTGTTCCTTCTTATAAATTATAGGATAGGAAAATGCTTCAATGATCGATAACCAAACTGGAATTTTCAAATAACATTGTCTTTTGATCTTCTCCCAATTTAACCACAAAGACTCCCGTATATAATGTCTTCTAAAATAACCCTGTGTTTTAGTTCCCTTATACCATAAAAAGGCATGCCAACCCAACAGCAAATCATGACCTTCTTATGTCAACAATCTGGTCTTTCTTAATGTTATCCATTCCTTGACCCACATCAAATTTGCAGCTTGATAGTACAACTCCCAATTAGGCAGACCAAAACCTCCTCTAATTCTAGCATCTTGTAAGAGTTTTAGCTTTATTCTCTCTTTCTAACCTTGCCATATATACTTCGACATAATTTTATTTAAATCTTCAAAATAATCTTTTCCGAGCCTAATTGGTATTGTTTGAAACAAGTATAAGATTCTGGGTAAAATATTCATCTTGATTGTTGAAATTCTCCCTATTAATGACAATTGTAGATTTTCCCATTTCTTCAAATCTAAGGCTATCTGTTGTTTAAGATTAATATAATTATTCTCTTTTAATGTACTACATCTTGATGTCAAGTATATCCCCTTGATGTCAAGTATATCCCAACAGGATAAATGTGATATAGTAAATTATATTTGATGTATAAATTATCCATTTGAAACTTAATACAATATTTACTCTTGAATGCTTCCGAAGAATTATCAACATATTCTGGCTTTGGCCTTTGCAGTAAAGAAGATTAATGACAATCCTCAAATACTTCTCAATATCACTTTGGGATTCCAAATTTTTGACAATTACTATAGTGGAAACTGGACCTTTCATTCTACTATGGTCCCTTTGTATACTTTGGAGAATTTCTTTCCAAACTATAGTTGCCACATGGAGAAGAAGCTGATTGCAGTGATTGGTGGACTGGATTCCCTTACTTCTCTTGGCATGAAGGTTCTCCTGGAGATGTACAAGATTCCCCAGGTAGGAAATGCTTTTGAGGGTTTGCTTCACTTTTTCTTTATTCCAATGGATATATCTCTGGAGTCTGAGTAACTGTTCATCAGATGAGATGAAAATGATCTACAAAATAAGGAAAAGTTTTAGCTTCTTACTTGGAGTAAATCAGTGATTTATTGATATACTCTTTATGAGATTAGATAAAATGATCTCCAAGATAAGGAAAAGTTCTTTAGCTTCTTACTTGGAGTACAATAAATCATTCATTTATCAACATTTTCTTTGCATTTTCATCTTCTCAAAATTCCTGCCTTCATGCTAAATATTCATTTTTTAAAATATTTTTAGTATTATGTTCTTGTATGCTTCATCCACTTGTATATTTAGTCTAATCAAAAATCCATTAAAGACTTTCAGAGGTAGGATTTCTCAAATATTTTTACCCATGCAGATATTGCAAAATACTTGAGAGGGTGCCAATTGGGAGAAAAATCAATCAGGAACTTGTTCCCCAGCAAATTGTTTCCATTCACAGATCATATCTCAAAGATAATAGGAAAGGATAAATAATAATGTTATACAAATGGGTCAATATTGTTAGAATTAGAATTTTTCAATACAATAAATGTATACAAATGAGATGAGCCTGCCCATTCACTTCAGTGGAAAAGTCTTGCTGTGGACCCTGCTAGTTAAGGAATTTTGGCTATTGGTCTCAAGGAGAACAGCCTTTTTTTGCTCTACTCCTGTCTTTATGGAACCTTCTCCAACCCTCCTGGCCTTCCAAAAGAATCTTAAAATATGGCTTTGGTAATTTGGCTTGGGGTGCCATGGGCTTGTTATGTTTGTTTGTTACAGATGTTTGACAAGGAGGAAAGAAGACCTCACTCCCTGGCCCCCTTGCTCTTAGTTCTCATGTAACTCTTCCTAAGTTTAACGTTTTTGATATTTATCTTTTTAAAGCTTGAAAACCTTAATCAAGTAGTATATAAATCAACAAATATAAAACCAGAAATATTCCCTCTCCCTTTTCATACCTCTAACACTGGTTTAGTCTTCCTTGAAACATTTTAGACAATTTAATCAGTGTTACATATCATCAATACATAATTTAATAAAAGTTATCTTTTAAATGATCACAATGTAATATTTAGCAGCATTTTGCCACATTTACTCCCAAATGCCCATATTTATATGATTTGTATAAACTCTACTTCAAATTCAATTTTCTTCTCAGTTCCAATTGTCCATTTGTCCATATTAAATCTGTCTTTCATCTTTAACATATCTCATCTTTATGGATCTCTTTAGCTCACCTATAGTCCCACTCCAGTGATGAAGGATAAATCTTTTGGTCTTCCCTTCTACCAGATGGTTCCTAAGGAAGACCTTCAGTATAAGGGGATTCTAGCTCTGCTTCTGCACTTCAGATAGATATCGATTGGAGTGGTGGTTATGGATAACGAGAATGGAGAAAAATTTGTGCAAATTGTGCTTCCCATGTTTTCTCAGAAGGGTGTGTGTGTTGCATTTGTACAAAAAATCCCTGTTGTGACTTTTATTAGTGATGTGTTTGAGATGTTACATATAGGGGAGAAGATTTATGATGCTTTGATCAGTAAAAAGGTTACGTTGATACTAGCCTATGGTGAATCTCATTCCCTGGGCTTGTTTAGATTTGTATCTCATCTATCAGATGAAAATGTAGACAGTAAACCTAGAAAACCTCTAGGAAAACTATGGATTACCACAGCCCAAATAGAGATTGCTTCCTTTGGATTTCAAAGATATTGGAATTTAGAAATTTTCTGTGGAGCTTTAGGCTTTGCGTTTCATTCCAACGATGTGTCTGGATTTCAGCAATTTATTGAGAGTCAAAGTCCTTCCACTACAAAAGGACATGGCTTTTTCAAAGGCTTTGGGGAGCAGGTCTTCAACTGCCAATTTCTAGGTACATCTATTAATGAAGAAGTGGAGAATATTTGCACTGGGCAGGAGAAATTGGTGAAAGTCCCTCCCCTCTTTTTTGAAATGTCCATGTCCAGCTACAGTTACAGTATTTATAATGCTGTCTGTGCAGTTGCCTATGCTTTACATGCCATGTCTACATCTGGACTCAGACATAAAACAGTAATAAATCGTGGACTATAGGTTCATAACCAAACATTTTGGCAGGTAATGTAGCATATAACACCTTGAATCTTAACTGAAAAATCTGATAATGACTTGCTTTTCTTTTCTATCTCATGAAATTATTTTAATTTAATGCAGTCTTGCAATTTCCACTGCTGGTCTCTATGGTTCTTCTTTGTTTTAATACGGTTCCCCAACCTTTATAGGTTTGTAGCTCAGCCAGAGTAGGGGGAGAGGGTATAGTTCTACATGAGCAGCAGGCAAACATGTACATGTGTACAACTCCATTTGCAGGAGTAGTAGGCTCACCCGACATTTTGTTGACCTAGTTCCAAACAGCTCAAGATCCACTAATGGGCCATGGCTCAGGGGTTGATGACCCCTGTTCTAATACACAGAAGTGATAGTTTTTAATGTATGTGATCTATTACAATATATGGACTATTAAGTTCTGATTTTCAAAAGAAGTTCCTAACCGCACCATTTGGTTTATTCTAACAATCTGAGGGTGTCTACAGGGTTTATTATCCACCAAAACACTGTTTCTCTTGCATATGACAGAAATCATTGCACCATCAGAATAGCCTTTAAAATAAAATGGCAGCTTCTGGTGTACAAGAATAACTGTACACCAGCAGCATGGGGAAACTATGGGATTCATTTAAATAATAAATATCCTTTTAATGAATAATTGAAAAGAATCCTTGAGCATTTAATTTGTAGAAGTGTTTCCCTGTATATCTTTTTAAACTTGCATTTTCATTTCAATTCAGCTTCCTAATTTCTTGAGACATATCACATTTAATAACAGTATTGTGGAAAAGATAACATTTAATCAAGATGGAAATTTGGTAGCTGGATTTGATGTTATCAATTTTATTTTCTTGGAAAATCAGACAGTAGTGAAAATAGGAAGGATAGAGCTACACTCTTCTCCAAACAACATGTTAATTATCAAAGAAGATGCCATAAAATGGAGCAGCTGGTTTAACCAGGTAGGTTCCAGGAACTGATTACTTGGGAAATCTTTGTTTCATGTGTGATCACTGAATCTTAGCTATTACTTTAAATCCTGTGGAATTAAGAAAGAGATCAAGCTCATTTGCTCTGGATCTTAAGTCTTATCCATCTGATACAGTTCATAGGAACTGCTGTATAATGGTTGAATTAAATTAATAGTTAAGTAGAGCAGTTAAATATCAAATTTACCTAAATGGTTAGCTCAAAAGTACAGATATGGGCAAACTAGACACTATTTGAAGTGGTAGCCAACAGTAGGTAATTTTTTTCCCCATACTGTCTTGCTAAATGTATTCCGGCATACAGCTATTACAATTAATAATATCAGGAGTGATTAATATTAGAAATATGAGAGTACTTTCCAAAATTTTTAAGAAAAGAACTAGAGTGGTTTAGTTCCTCTGATTTCCACTGAAAATTTTCTCTGAACAAGCAAGAAAATAAAAAAAAAATCATTAGTTTTAAAATGTAAAGAGAAATCAATAAAATAAATAATAATAAGCTAGAATTGAGAGGAAACTTGAAGGTCCCCAATTTTTCAATTACCATTCCATGCTAAGTAACCCCTAAAGCTTTCCCTGACAGACGGTGATATTAATTTAGTGCAAGTTTATAGCATCAGAAGGAAGCTGCTACTATGAAAAAAATGAAAATACAGTATATTTGTCAATTCTGGGTTCCAGTTTTGCTTATTGGGGATGGTGTGAATAAGAGAAAATCAAGTCTGCCAGCTCTAATGTACTAGGTATTGTGGCTCTTTGTAATCTGTTTTATGATGAGTACTTCTTCATAGACTTGCTTCCTTCATAGAATTGCTTTCCAACTTCTTCATTTTCCTCTGGCCATTTGTTAATGTCCTACTTAAAACATCATTATCAGAACCAATCATAGGATACAATTAAACTAGCATAAATGGGTGGATTTCTTCCCATTACCTGGATGTTGAATATCCCTTAGTGTAGACAAGAGAGAATTATTATGTCTGTTTTCTTTCTTTATGCAGACACAATTGTCCTCTTGAGTATAATAGTTTTAGTACAACATGTCTTATAAAAGAAATGTTTTCTTGATCATATTCAGGTATACTGATGCTGGGATGCCTATTTTTTTCTTTTTACTTATTATCATTCTTGAAAATTAAAATTGATTTTCTATTAATGAGTATATGACATAGTTTGTTGAAGACAGAAAAAACAATATTATGTAATATTATAAAAATATTTCAAAATATAATCTATGAAATTTAAGTGGCAGTTCAATATTTCAAGAAGAAGGTGTTATTATAAGTAGAAATAAGCCCTTAAGACATGGATGTACTGTATGGTTGACATATAATACAGAATAAAAAGCTCCCTAAAAACAATGGTTTAAGAAAATCATTTTTAAGACTATAATTTATTTTCTTGATTTGTTTCTCTACAAGCTAGTCACAGCCTGTTTCTCTCTGTTTCCCAAGCTGTTATCCAAGATCTAGTAAACAAGTCATAGAGGGTAAGCCATTCTGCTGCTACTCTTGTAATCTATGTCCAGAAGGGAAAGTTGCAGAAATGGAGGGTAAGAATATTATTGTTATTCTGTCTCTTCCAGAAAATATATTGTTTGTCAATGTATAAAGCAGCCTCCCCCTCCTCCTCTTCATAAACATTTTGCATTTAGATCAGAGATACATAGTCTATCTTTCTTTGAATAGCTACTTATGCCAAACAAAGCTCTCAAATGTTTTACAGAAATAAAGATAATAAATCTTCAATCTTCATTCATTTATGCATAAGGACTTCATGGCTAGATTGGAAAAAATATCTTGAGACCTGCTGTATGGCATTGATAAAATATATAATAATCACAATTTGATTTCATAAAGTTATATTTATAAGAAAATATAAATATAACTTTTCTTATAGTGCTTTCAATTAGGAGCATAATGATGTTATTGCTCGTATAAGACATATGTATGCTGATTTCATAGACCTGTTTACAATATGACATTTATTTTCTATTTTGAATAAAGTGTGTTGTAATATTTAAGTCTATATAATGTTATCAAGTCATAAAGATTTATGAATCCATATGAGTTTTATGATACATTCTTTCCATTTCAGATATGAGTGACTGTTATGATTGCACAGACGAAAATTATCCCAACAAAAATCAGGATTGATGTATTCTGAAGAAAATAAGTTTCTTGTCTTACAAAGAACCTTTGGGAATAAGTTTAGCTTGTTTTTCTCTTTTCTGTTCCACACTCACAGTTCTGGTACTAAGGACATTTTTGATGCATCACAACAAAGCCAGCAACCGGGACCTCACCTATATTCTTCTTGTCACCCTCCTGCTTAGCTTCCTTTGTATTTTACTATTTATTGGTCAGCCCAATAAGGTGACATGTCTTCTCCAACAAACTGGTTTCAGTATCATCTTCTCCATGGCTATTTCCTGTGTGCTGGCCCAAACTCTGACTGTGATCCTGGCTTTCATGGCAACCAAGTCAGGAAGCAGGATGAGCCAGTGGGTGGGGAAAAGATTGGGCTATGCTTTTGCTTTATCTGGATTTTTCATTCAGACTGGGATTTTTACTCTATGGTTGTCCATCTCTCCTCCTGTCCCAGATTTTGACCTGCACTCAGAGCCTGGAAAAATTGTCCTACAATGTAAGGAAGGGTCCATGATTATGTTTTACTTTGCAAGGTGTTTTATGGGCTTCTTGGCCATGACCAGTTTTATAGTTGCTTTCTTTGTGAGGAAATTACCAAATACTTTCAGCATGTTGGTTTTCTGCAGTGTTTGGCTCTCTTTTGCTCCAACCTACCTGAGCACCAGGGGGAAATACACAACGGCTGTGGAGATCTTCTCAATATTAGCCTCAAGTGCTGGGCTGCTGATCTGTATCTTTTCCCCCTGCTACATTAATGCTACATTATTTTTCTGAGACCAGACCTTAATAAAAAGGAACTAAGAATAAAAATAAATTGCTGAATGTAGTCAAGTATTTTGTTTTGATTGTGCTATTATACATACAGCAGAAATACCATCGAATAGTTGACTAAAATTTAAATGGAAAATATAGTCAGAATGTGACTTTCTCCTTTGTTTATACTTTATTTCTGCAAAGATCAATTGTTGAACTACTACTTATGAACATGCCCATTATTGTAACTTCTTATTAATTTAATGTTTATTTTTTAGAATATCTTTCCTTGATTGATTAGTTTTCTTATCTTCTTCAATGAATCAGAAACTAATATAAGAATAAGCTTGCAGCAACACATTAGTTACTGCTTCCATTATGTATTCTCCAGATACAAAATATATCTGACCCATAATAGATATTGCTATGTTATATCTCAGGATTTAAAATAAATTTAAAATACAGTTAACTTAGATGATATATTCCTTTCTTTGATTCTTTCTGTGATATATGAACTTCTCAAGCTGTAAACTTCAAAGAAGGGAACATTTTCCCTTTGGATATGGTACAACTATCCAGATATTCTAAATTGAAAAGAATACTGATAAATTAGAAATGTCTTCCCCAAAAGTGTAATAATTTAAATAGTAGTATTCAAAGATAAGTTATACTCAATTTTACAAAAATGCAACGTACAATAATCCACATTTTAATTTAAGATCATTCTATGATTGCCTTTAGTTTTTCCTTTGTTTTTGCTATTTTTATGCTTCTCTTGCCTTTGGAAATGAACTGTGAGTAAATAGATACACAATATTATTTTCAGTCTTTAGAAAATGTTGCTTTTAATGGACATGAGGCAAAATACAAATTACATATATGAATTACAGGTAGTCATCAATCTAGACCATTCGAAGTTATAATGAAGAAATAATAGTTAGTGCAGGTTGGTATGTGGTTTCTGCAGGGCACAGGGATTCCACAAAGAGGCCACAGTGGGCAAAAATGTGAAATAAAGTAACTACAAACTACAGGCAGGTACATGGGTACCACAGAAAATATATTTCAGTGCTGTAATTCATCCAGCTTTACTAAAATGGACTAGGAAGGAAAATCTAGAGTCTCTCTTTCTCTTTTTAAATGCAAAGAAACTTAGCATTATTTCCCACTGTAATGAAAATTTTATAAAAATATGTCTGAAAGTGTTTCCAAGAACTAATTTGGTCCAGGTGCTGATACTCATTCCTTTCATTTCTGCCAATTATTTTGAAAAGCTGATTAAACTTACGATGAAGTGCCTAAATATCACATCTAATGTAGTCAACTTTTGTTATCTCTCCTCCCACTTCTCAATTTCCAACAAATGATAAATGTGTTTTCTGTAGAAATTCCACAAAGAATACCAATTCTGAATAAAAAACAATTCCCTATTCACTGAATTGATTTAAGAAACATAATTAAATTAGCAGGTGTGAAACTGCTGTTGTTCCCACAAATTGTGGAAATAATATACTCAGTTTATTATGGCACAAATTTGACCTGGAGCAGTTGGAAATGGAGATAAGGAAGGGTGAGTGTCAATATGTACATCCATATTTAACCCTTAGAATTCTAAGTCTGTAGAGAATTGTTCTTGTATACAAGTGACTTTTATAAAAATGACAACTGTGATGACCATGGATAGACAGAAAAGAACATGCAGAAGGAAATGTTTTATTGGTCTTCAACATGTTAATAGCAATCATAGTCCTGTTAGCACTACTTCAGTACATGGCATACAAACCACTCACTATGAAATGCAGTGTCAAGTATCCAGAACAACCACTGCATAAATATCATCAGAATGGAGACTTCATTCTTGGGGGGATTGCATCTCATGGACTTTTCCTCTCATATGCTAAAGATTTCACAAAAAAACCTCTACCACCCTTGCCAGAAGAGCTTATGTAAGAAATTTATTTTTGTACATCATCCTAATTTTTCTTGTAGTGTTTTGTCATCTTCAAACTATAAAAAAATATCAATACAACTAAAAGAATTTTCAATAGGTAGGCAGTTTTGACTTTGAAGTTTACGCATAACTTTGACTGTAGAGTTTGCTACAGTGCAGAAGAAAAGTATTTAATTTTTATAAATGTTATTTTATAGAAATATTTGTTCACTACCATGTATTTTTCTTCTAGTCAAAGAGACTATTTCTAGGTCCAACAAGTTAACTTTTAAGCTTTTGAAAAACATTTTCTAATAATACTTTAAGAAAAGTCTTGAAATATGAATATGATAAAATTAAATCAATCCTCTTCCAAACTCCTGTATCACAGCAAGTTCCTCTATTCTTCAGACTTGGGTTTTAAGGCATCTTTCTACCCCATTCAAGTTATTTTCAGTTTAACAGTTCTATGAGGTATATATGTCAATTGTCTATATATTTACCAGATTTTTCCCCCCTCTGATATATTGTCCAGCTTCGTAAGTCATAACATTTTGCTGAAAATCTCTTTTCATGAGGTTGATTACAAAAAGTTATAATCTACATTCAAACTTAGAAAAATATTTTATGGTACCATCAATATGTTTAATATTACACTCAAGAGAAATAGTAATCAGTAATAAATACAACAATAATGCATTAACTTTTGGACACATGGAGCACTTCACTGACATTTAACACAATTCTCATTGTAGAATACTTCCAATGAATTACCAGCATATCCTTGCTTTGGCCTTTGCAGTAAAGGAGATCAATGAAAATCCTCAGATATTACCAAATATAACATTGGGATTCCATATTTATAATAATTATTACAATGCAAAGTGGACATTTCATTCCACAATGCTACTTACCTATACACTAGAAAGGTTTTTCCCAAATTACAACTGTAATATGAAGAAGAAGCTCCTTGCAGTGATTGGTGGATTAGATTCTCTTACTTCTCTTGATATGGCAATTTTCCTGGATATCTACAAGATTCCTCAGGTAGCACATACAGAAAACGCATTATGTTTTTAATTGTCGTTGTTGTTTAATACCAATTATTCATTTTACATTTGAGAAAAAGTTAATTAAAAATCATATCATTAAGCTTCCCATTTTTAATAAAAGATATAGTTGGAACAAATTATTGAAAAACGAATTCTCCAATTTCTGAGTTTTCCACAGCATCAATCTAGATCTTTAAAAATCCCAAAGAACTGAGATGATTTAGATATGTATATTACAGACACAGGTTTTGCAAGAGGATGAAAATAGTGATTCAACTCCTCACAAAAACTACAGATAAAATGGATTTAGCTGTTGCAATGAGCACATAACTCTTAGCATCTGCAAAAATACATATGTTCTTAGGGAGAAACTGTTAACTGTATACTCTATTTTTTGGGATAATGGGAAAATTATCAAGTCCTGATTATGTCACAGATCATTAACCTTTTCCTGCAAAGTTACAACTAAAATGTTGGGGTTTTATTTGGTAAATAGAATGCCTGAAAAATACAAGACTATCTTTCATAATATTATTAAATCAAAGAGATCCAGAAATACAAAAATTGAAAGGCATTGAATTGGTGTCTACAATTATGTTGTGATATCTCAAGAAGACAGAAAGTAAATTGAAATAGAGACACCGGACAATGTAGGGAAGGGCAAGGAAAGACAAAAAGCTATATCTAAATGAGTAATAAAAGAAACTGTAGAACTAAATGGGAAGGACAAGAGATCTATTAAAAATGATATTTTTTCAATATCAGCTTATAAACCTTAGCAATAATATTTTCAGCATTACCACACAATTGAGCTTTCAATTCATTTTTGCAAAGTCCATAGCTTTTTAAATATAATTTAAAACGTTATTTCAATTGTATATATGGAATCCAGTGATACACTCTTCTGATTCCAATTCTTCTTTGGATTTGAGGTTAGGTTCATCTTTTATTATTTGATCATAGGTCCAACACTCTTGACATTTTGATATTTATGTCTTTTATTTTCTCATCCTGTCTAATAGCCCTATTCAAAGTTTCCAATGGCATTATAGACAATAAGCGAGATAACATGTATTCTTGCATTTCACGCAGTGAATTTCAAATAGTGAATTTCACTTTTTGAATTTCACTTTTCACATAGTTTAGTTAAGTCTCCATTAATAATAATCTTTGCTTGTTGTAAGGTAGAAATCACTTTAACTCTTGAATAAATGTCTCCCAAAGTCCATACCTTCCAGGACTTTGAACATAAAAATGAAATTTCAATTTCAATGGTTTTCTCTGCATCCAGGAATATTAAAGCTGCTTATTTCCTATTGTAATATTGTAAGAATTCTATAATATTTGAACCGTTGTCACATTATCTCTTAACTGTTTTTTTCCCTTACTTCTTCAGAATGTCTGTTAGGAAGGTAGAAGCTTTTTTCTTTCTCAAAATTCTCACAGAAATTTTGTTCTCCCTACATTTGTTCTCCTTCCCTTTTTCCTCCCTTCCCTTCTCATTATTTTTATTTTTTTGTATTTTATATTTTGATAAACTAAAAATTTAAAATCAAAGAAGAATATTGATGCAATATGAATAAGACAAAGAAAGCAGAGATCAACAAAAAAGAAAGATATAAAAAAATATGCAAACGTAAATAATTATACATTTACTAAGGATTTGTTTTGGTATGTTTTAGCATGCATTTGCTTAAGATTTTTAAATGATTTCTGACAGAGATTGCATGACATATACTTTAGGATTTACAGGAGCCTTCCTTCCTTCCTTCCTCCCTCCATCTCTCTCTCCTTCCCTCCCTCCCTCCTTCCTATTTAAAAGCAGATTGAATGATATGCCTTCAAAGTTATTTGAAGATGGAATGTCTTTTCTACCTGCCTTAGCACAAATATAATTTGATCAAAATGATTATTAAAATCACATTGCTTTTATATATTAATTAAATTGCAATTATCATTTCATAAAATCAAACAAGAGCAAGGCTAAATTAGATATGCCTAATGACCATATATTATTATAAGTAGTCTTCTTCCTAGAAAAACCACATTTCTCCATTTAAGCACTTTTTCCAGGTTCTTCACTAATTAGTGTGGCACATAACAAAATGATAAGTAGAAAGAAGTCATATCCAATATTTTAAGCAGTTTGGTATACTTATGTCTACTATGCCAGTTCCTTTTCTATCCTTTCTTCATGGATCTTTTTAGCTCACCTATAGTCGCACAGCAGTGATGAAGGACAAATCTCCTGGTCTTCCCTTCTACCAGATGGTTCCTAAGGAAGACCTTCAATATGAGGGGATTCTTTCTTTGCTCCTGTATTTCAGATGGATTTGGATTGGGGTGGTTGTCATGGATACTGAGAGTGGAGAAAGATTTGTTCAAACAGTGATACCAATGTTTTCTCAGAAAGGTGTCTGCTTTGCATTCATACAAAAGATCCCCATTCCAACCTTTATAACGAATATGAGTTGGATGCTAAAACAAGGGAACATAATATATGATACACTAAGAGACAATAACAAGGTTAAGGTGATACTGGCCTACAGTGAATCACATTCCTTGGGATTTTTTAGATTTCTATCCTATTTATCAGATGAAGAAGTAGAAAGTAAACACAAGAACCCCCTAGGCAAAGTATGGATCACCACAGCCCAAATGGAGCTGACTTCTTTTGGATTTCAAAGAGATTGGGATTTAGACATTTTCCATGGTGCTATAGCCTTCACCTTTCATTCCAATCATATACCTGGCTTTCATGAGTTTATAGAGAATCAGACACCATCTGGTGTAACAGGAGATGGTTTTATCAAAACCTTTTGGGAGAAAACGTTTGGCTGTCTATTTCCAGATACAGTTGTAAATGAAATAAATGTGAAACATTGCACAGGGGCAGAAAAATTGAAGAGCCTCTCTCCTCCAAGTTTTGAAATGGACGTGTCTGGTGACAGCTACAGCATCTACAATGCTGTTTATGCCATAGCCTATGCTTTCCAGGATATGATGACATCTAGAATCAGAGTAATGGTGGATGGTGGACTGCAGCTTCACAAACAATCATTTTGGCAGGTAATGTGTTCATCATTCTCTTAAGTCCTAATTTTCCAGCATAGAAACACAATAACTCTATTTTTCTTTCCATCCTTAGAATCATCCTAATTGAAATGAGTATTGCCTTGTCTCTTTTACAATTTATGAGTCATGGAAAAGTGATAAATCATTCTAGTTCAAAAACAATTTCAATTTGTTGATAGTATCAGATTCAATTTGAGAACATGGTCCAGGAATTTTAACAATCTTCCATAACAAAATAACACACTAAAGACATGGAAGAACTTTCAAGATTTTCTAGTGTAACCCACTACTCAAGCAGGAAACTTATACCATTCTGGACAAATGGCTTTGATATCCTTAAATGCTTTAAATCTCTTAAAAAACCTGCAGTAATGGTATCAGATTCAATTTGAGAACATGGTCCAGGAATTTTAACAATCTTCCATAACAAAATAACACACTAAAGACATGGAAGAACTTTCAAGATTTTCTAGTGTAACCCACTACTCAAGCAGGAAACTTATACCATTCTGGACAAATGGCTTTGATACCCTTAAATGCTTTAAATCTCTTAAAAAACCTGCAGTAATGGTGCATCCACAACTTCTGAAGTCAATTTACAAAACTGATTAATTGTTCTCACTGTCAGAAATTTCTTCTTATTTCTAGGTTGGATTTCTTCTTGTTTCCATTTGTTATTTCTTGTCTGGCACTCAGGTGCTTCAGTGAATCAGTTGATCCCCTTTTTCTGTGATGGCCCATAAATATTAGAAAAACTGTAATCATGTCACCCCTAGTCCTTGTTTTCATTAGAATAGATATATCCAGTTCTATAACAGATAATCAGAGTTGGAAGGGACCTTGCAGGTCATCTAGTCCAAACCTCCACCCAAACGGGAAACCCTACACCATTTCTGACAAATGGTAGTCCAATCTCTTCTTGAAAGTCTCAAGTGATGGCGCTGCCGCAACTTCCGAGAGCAAGATGTAACATTGGTTGATGGTTCTCACTGTCAGAAAGTTTCTCCTTATTTCCAGGTTAAATCTCTCTTTGTTCAGTTTCCATCCATTATTCCTTGTCTGGCCTATAGGTGCTTTAGAAAATAGCATGACCCCTTCCTCCCTGTGGCAGCCCCTCAAATATTGGAAGACCACTATCATGTCTCCCCTGGTCCTTCTCTTTACTAGATTAGCCAAGCCCAGTTCCTGAAACCATTCATTGTATGTTTTAGACTCCAGTCGTCTATTTTTATCTATCTATCTATCTATCTATCTATCTATCTATCTATCTATCTATCTATCTATCTATCTATCATCTTTCTTTCTTTCTTTCTTTCTTTCTTTCTTTCTTTCTTTCTTTCTTTCTTTCTATTTATTTGGTTTGTCAATTGCTTACAAGATAACAGGTATAAGTAAAAACATACAAGGATACATATAAGAAAAATAAAATAAAAAAAAAGAAAGAAAGGACAGGGACGGTAGGCACATTGGTGCTCTTATGCACGTCCCCTACAGACCTCTTAGGAAAGGGGTCAAGTCAATAGTAGACAGTCTAAGGTTAAAGTTTTGGGGATTTGGGGAAGAAACCACAGAGTCAGACAGAGTATTCCAGACATTGACCATTCTGTTGCTGAAGTCGTATTTCCTGCAATCAAGTTTGGTGCGACAATCTACAAATACGACTTTGTATCTATTGTTTGCTCTTGTATTGTTGTGGTTGAAGCTGAAGTATTCATTGACAGGTAGGACATTGCAATGTATGATTTTATATGCTATACTTAGATTGGACCGAAGGCAGCATAGTTCTAGGTTTTCTAGGTATAGAATTTCAAGTCTGGTGGCATAAGGTATTCTGCAATGAGTAGAGGAGTGGAGAACTCTTCTTGTGAAATATTTCTGGACTTTCTCAACTGTCTTAATATCAGATACGTAATGTGGGTTCCAGACTGATGAGTTGTATTCGAGTATTGGTCTAGCAAATGTTTTGTATGCTCTACTTAGTAGTGTAATATTACCAGAGAAAAAGCTATGTAAGATTAGGTTAACAACTCTTAATGCCCTTTTGGCTGTGTAGTTACAGTGGGCTCTATCACTTAGATCATTAGAGAAGATCCTTGATAGAGTTTGGTCATCAACAAGGTCTTGACTATTCAGCCTGTATTTTATTTTCTGATTTTTTTTGCCAATATGTAAGAGCATTTATTTGTTGAGATTTGAAGTTGCCATTTGTCTGACCATTCTGATACATACACACTTCCGGTTGTCGGCTTCGGTGACAGCAGGGATTCGCCTTCTCTGCGATCCCTGCTGTGCTAGCTGCCTTGGTGCCTCCGATCCTGACGGATTTGGAGGCTAAGGCTGCCCTGTTGGGGCAGCTGAAGATAGGGGGGATCTGGACGGGGGTGAGGGGCATCGCAACCCCCCAGCCGGCAATAACCCCTTCTCTCAAGACGGTGCAGTGGTGGTCTTTTGGCCACCATAAAGAAGCTTCGGCAATTGGATAAAGAATGCGCAGGAGGAGAAGGAGTTTTCTTTTTTTTTTTTAAGAAAGTTTTTTCTTGGTCGAACTGGGACCTTAAGGATATATTTAACACCTGGGAAAGTAATGACTTGGAAGCTATAATGTTCCTGATTGATGTTTTCAGCTGTGAAGAAAAGTGACGAAAAGGGGAAGTTACTCTCCCTCCCTTATGGAATTAACAAATGGACAAGGGAAACTAGCCTTTTGATAGAAGGTAAAACCTAAACTCCTTTGTTATAAGTGGGAAGGGAGAGGCTGGGGAAAACAAATTTTTACTCTAAGACTTTGCTGGAGGAGATGCCTTGAAGATAAAGAGAATAGAAATTAATTATAAGAAAGACTTAAAGCACAGATTGGACATTTTTTCTTTCCCTAATTTGACTTCACCCCTAGAAGATACATAGTCAAGGACTTTTTGAAGGGTAGCAGTATTGTCTGTGGTGTTGAATACCTTTACATCATCAGTGAAGAGAACGCAGTTACTCTTAATATGATCACAGAGGTCATTTATGTAGAATATGAAAAGAGTTGGTCCTAGAACACTGCCTTGGGGGACACCACTATTGACAAGTACAGAATTTGATAGAAAAGTCCCAATTTTGACTATTTGTTGTCTATTTGACAGAAGTGCTTCTATCCAGTTATGCAGGTGTCCAAAGATACTGTAAGATTTTAGTTTTTGGAGTAGTTTGTCGTATGCCACTGAATCAAAGGCTTTACAGAAGTCTATGTAGATTGCATCTATTGCTTTGCTCTGATCGAGTTGTGTAGTCCATATGTTTTTGCAGTGTAAGAGTTGCAGATTACAGGTTAATTTTTTTTCTGAAACCAAATTGTTTATTAGAGAGTAGGTTGTTTGTCTCTAAGTGGAGGATAATGGATTGGTTAAGAATTGATGCCATGACTTTACAGGTGATGCAGCATAAAGAGATTGGTCTGTAATTTTCAGCTAGGCTGGGGTATCTCTTTTTGAAGATGGGGATGATCATGGCTTGTGACCATAGTTTTGGCAAAGAGCTGGTCCTGAAAGATTTTTTAAAGACTATGCATAGAGGTTCGGCTATGGCAATGGATAGCTTTTTTAAGAAGTAGGCACATATTCCATCTGGTCCAATAGATAGAGATGGTTTTAGATTGCATAGTGCTTTTTCAACGTTGTCTTCTGTGGAATTGATATGTATTAGATTATTGTAGTTGCCTGTGGTTTGACTAGGAAATATTGGGCATGATCCATTGCTGTTTACAAATACTGAGCCAAAGAATGTGTTTAATGGTGTCATCGTTGAAGTCTTTACCATTAGGTCTTATCAGGGGTGGGATGGACCTTGAGTCTTTTAGTTTGTTGTTTACAAAATTGTAAAAAAGCACGGGTGGAATTGTTGCATAGAAGGTTTTCTCTTGTTTAATGTGATAATTGGTACATTCAGTCTTCATCTGGTGGCATAAATTTTTGTATCAGCTTTTGAAATTTGCAACGTGACCAGATTTGTTCTTCTGCCAGAGTGATCTCTTTTGGATTGAAGTTTCCTTATTGTTATTGGTAATTTGTTTTTTTTTCGGGGGAGTTGTTGATACTTATAGTTTGATGACTCTTTTGACTTCAAGTAAAAATATGTTGTAATGGTCTTCTACAATATTGCATGCAGTGAATAGAAATTGCCAATCAAGGGATGAGAGATTGTTGTCTATAAGATCATAGTTGCCTTTTTTGAAGTTATAATTGGGGATTACATCATTGTGATGATTTTTGTGTGGGTGTATGTTGAGACAAAAGTCAATCAGATTGTGGTCACTGTTGGGAAAGGGTTCTTTAGTTTGCATTCCATAAATTAAACTCAAACTACTGCAGAAGACGAGTTGTTAAGTCTAGTATTGTTGGTTACTAGTTGTTCCAGTCCCAGATTTGTAACAGCATTGTAGAAGGTTGCATGTATGGGTTCAGTTGTACATTTGTTTAGGGTCCAGTCAATATGAGGTAGATTGAAATCACCAAGAAAGATAAAAGCATGTGGGCAGGATGTTGTCCATGTTAGTAGTGAATTTAGTTTGTTTACATGTTCACTGTCATAATCAGGTGCTCTGTAACATAGTAAGAATCGAAATGTGATAATTAAGGATAGTTCACAGATGATGGTCTCAGGAAGAACAAGCTCCTGGGTGATTTTTAGATGTAAGAATTTTTCTAGAAGATAGTAACACCACCTCCTCTCCAAATTTCATGAACTGATCGGTAAACATCTGTGGTAATGGAGTCAGGGAGAGATGCATTGAGTCATGTCACACAGACAAATATGATATTGAATTTAGCCATATTTAGTAAGAGGAGAAATTCAGGTATTTTATTCACAAGGCTTCTTGCATTGAACAGCTTGCATTTAAGGCCAGCAGTAGTTGGAATTAAGGTAGTTAGGGGCGTGTGTGCTTAGTCTTGGGTGATTGTGGGTTGGTTGAGGTAGGGTTGTGGTTAATGGTTAAAGCTGAGTTGTGGGTTGTGTGACTTACTTTTGATACAGTCAGCATGGTAGTCAATGTACAGGTCCTTTTCTCCATTGTCTAGACATTTTTTGAGTTCAGTGTGGAGTACATTGGAGCGGGCATGTTGCTGTATGGTTAGGTCAGGGCAAGAATGGAGGTTCTTATGGTTGGTGTTGCTTTTGGCAAGTAAATTTATAGTATAAATGAATTTACGTTTGCTTGATTCATTTTTTCAAATGACCCTGCAGAAGCGTGGGTCCACAGAGCCGTCTCTGTTTTTGAGCCCTTGGCCAATGTGGGAAATGTCAAATATTTCATCAGGGGAGATGGTTGATGCTTGATAATCACTGATCACGTTTCGGATAGTTGTGATGTCATCATTGTCATTGATGTCCTCTAGACTAAATAAGATGGTGTTCGGACGTTTCTATTCATGCTCAACAGCTTCTCTGATGAAGATTGGGATATCATTATTTGTCTGATTTATGGTTTTTTTTGTGGATTGGGTTGTGGATTGGGTTGTGGTTGTTGGGTAGAGATGTGGTTTGTAGCTATTGGATGTTCAGGTTTTTGCGTTGTGTCTTTTTTTCAAGTTTGCATTATCTTTCTTTTAAAGAGTGCAGGGATGCTACTATGGTGTCAAAGGATGTTATTCGGGTTTTTATCAACTCTTTCAAATATATTTCAAATATATATTTCAAGTATACTGGTAGAATCGCTGAACAGATAAACCTACAGCCCATATTATTAAGTTCATACCTCAAGCTCTGGAAGTCTTTCTGAACAGAAAGTACACCCTTCTGGGACAGATCATTTGTACCAAGATGTATAATAGCATCAACATCACAGTCCTTGCTGGCATTCTTGACTATCTTAAGAATACGCCTCTTGTGTAGCAGTAGCACTTGGTAGATACCTGACCTCTTTCAAAACCTCAGTATCCTTTCCTAAATTTACATCCCTTACAATTGAGTCCCCAACCAGATGGTGGCTTCTCTTTTTGGATGCCTTGCTCTTCTTTTGTGACTGGTGCGTAATACCTGATTCACACTTTCTCCTTTCCAAAGTAAGTTCTTCTTCTAGGACCATGACCCCTGGCTTACCTGAGCTATTATCACAACTACCTTGACCTGTCACTTTAGTGTCCCTATTAAGGTCAGCAAAGGCACTGTATCTGTTATGCTGGGACACAGCAGAAGCTTTGCATTTATGGTCCACAGCTCTCACCCTGTCAGATCCCACAGTTATCCATACTTCCCTTTTCCTGTGGGATCTTTGTGGTAGTGGGGGCAGGTAGCATGGCAGCTCAATAGATGGCTGCATTGGGCATCTAATTTCTGCTTGGAGAGCACAGATTACAGATTCTAGGTAGGTAATCTGCCCATGTAGACTGGTAACTTTTTTTTACAAAGAGGTATCCAAGTTTGAAAAGAGTACTGCAAAAGACAACTGTAAAACAAGTATTACACTGAACTAAGCCAGTCATTTTGAAATAAAATAAAATCACGATCTCAAGCGCACTTACCCTAAATGTCTTATTGGTATTCTTGGTTTATAGTTATATGATTCGCGCACCATTAGGTATGCGGGCTGCTATCCTTCTCCTTTCTACTCTTTCTCCTTTCTACTCTTACAACTCTTCATCATATATTTTAGCATCCAGCCTTCTAGTTATCTTTGTTGCTCTTCTCCGCACTCTAGAAAGAGTCTCAATATCTTTTTTGTATCACAGTAACTGAAACTGGATGCAATATTCCAAGTGTGGCCTTACTAAAGTAGTATATAATGGTACTAATACTTTTATTTATTATTTATTTGTTCAATTTACTTGCCATCTATCTTCACTGGGGCTAGTCAAAGGGCTACCCTGAGAAGCTTACAATAATAAAATGGGAAACATGAAAAAAAAATATAATCATAATAATAGCAAAGGAGAAATTTCTTGACAGTTAGAACAACTAGTGAGTGGAACAGCATGCCTCCAGAAGTTATGAATTCTCCAACACTGGAAGTTTTTAAAAATAAATTGGACAACCATTTCTCTACTTGAGTAGGTGGTTGGACTACAAGACCTCCAAAGTCCCTTCCAGCTTTGTTATTCTGCTAAATTATAAATTATAGGTGAAAGGGGAGCAAGAAGCACAGGGGCAAAGTAGAGTCAGCTAAATAGTCCAGTAGCACCTCCAGTTATGTATGCACTTTGATCCGGATTCTTTGTTGAGGCAGTCTAGGGCTTGATCTTGATAAATGGATATCATCACATACATATCATCATCTCACACAAAGGCTATCGTTTTATGTAATTAATGCTATCATAAAAAAATATTTTTGGGCAATATTCAAAATGGCTTTAAAAGATAGAATTTCACTGCCACCATTCAAAATATTAACAGAAAAAGTAAAGACAGACAGAATGGGAAGGGAAACCTCAAAAATAATGCAAGCAAGAGATGCCAATTACCTCAAATGAATAAATAAATATTTAAATGAATGAAAGCAGAACTAGGGGCTTTCCAACTGCACATGGTTTTAGTCTACAACTTTTTTCTCAACATTTGTCCTTTCTTTGTAATTTAGCTCCATCACTTTTTAAGACAGGTCACATTTAATAACAGTGTTGGATACAAGATTTCCTTTGACCAAGATGGAAAGTTAATTGCTGGATTTGATATCATTAATTTTATTCTTTCTAAAAAGATAACAAAAGTAAAAATTGGAAGGATAGACCCTCAGTCTTCTACAGATCAATCATTCTTCATTAAGGAAGATGCCATAACATGGCACAGCTGGTTTAATCAGGTAGGCTGCAGGAACAAGCAGTTTGATATCAACACTGAATCTCAGTGATGATCAGTAAAATTGACAAGGCAGTTAAGGCTGTTCTGAGGATGCTTTTCAAGTTAAAATATATTTTAATTTAATCTGAAACTGTGTGTTCTCTCAAATATATACTGTTTTAAGAAGTACTCTAAATTGGAAATATTAAATGAAAGTTGAAGTATAGAACTAAAATCACAATTAGCCATGAATTTTCAAACATTAAATTGATCAACCTAGACCTCTAATTTTTTTTGTTGTTGCTATTATACCTAATAATACCTATTATACCAGGATGTTCAAGTTAACATTGCATATTATATTTTAATTCAAGACAGCCATGTTGCAGAGAGTTAGTAAGAATTCAGAAATACGGTGCTCAAAGATTACCACTTTTTTTTGTTATTTCTGATTTATAAGTTAGACACGTCCTGTTTCCCTATGTACACCAAGCTGTTATCCGGGGCCCAGGAAACAGGTCATGGATGGGGAGCCATTTTGCTGTTACACTTGCATGTCATGTCCAGAAGGAAAGATTTCGGAAAAGGAGGGTGAGGATATTTTATTCATTTGTGTTTAACTCCTTATAAAGTGACATATATTTTTAAAAAAGATTGTCTTTAACTTCTTATACAGTTATAATATTGTTAACAATGGTAGTATACAACTACTTTGAGTTTTTCAGGTGATCTTTCTATTGTTTTCATTATTCTGAGAACCAGTTTGATATAGTGATGAAGACACCAGGCTAGAAACCAGAAATCCATGAGTTGTAGTCCCAGAATGGAATTCATATTTTCTTCTTTCATCTTCAGCAAAAAAGGATACATGAGGAAACAAGATTTTGATATTAAATTAGTCATTTTAAAAAGTGCCACATAAAAGTGGCACCAATATATAGTTATTTAAACAGAGAAAGATGGCCCAGGCCTTTGCAAGAGATGCTATGCAGTCGGAGAAAGTATGTGGATGGTTGACAGGGTATGTGGGAAGGCTCATAGGTAAATGAGAAGTGATATATGGGTCAAGGAGGGCATTTGGGAGAGTGGGAGTAGATTGTGAAAGATAGCTGGGTGTGTGTGAGAAATTCCATATGAATCAGATATCTTACTTGGAAGAAGTGTTTGATATAGGTAGGGAAAGATACATGACAGAAGTTGGGAGTGCATGAGAGGGGCAGTAAGAATCATGGATAGACAAGTGGAGTTGGTACAGGTAGGGAAGGGTGAATGAGGTTCTGCAATAGGTGTTGAACGGATTGGAGAAAGTGCATAGGGGGCACAGTTCTGCAAAGGCAAATGGAGAGATGTGTGGGCTTGCAGAAGTATATGGGAGTTTTCCCCTCCATATTCTTCCTTCCCCTCCTTCATTCCTAATTGTTCTTCCCATCTCTTTCTTTCCTTTCCTAGCAGGCTGATAGGGAGGGATTGATTCTGATTATAATTGGGAAACTGTCATAGACCATTAAAATGAGAGTCACATGACCACAGCAACAACTTGCAGCAATAGCCTGGCAGGTGAAACAGCCATAACTTCCCCAAAGGTCTTGGAGGCATGGGTCTTGGATTTTGTAAGCATTCTGTTAGATAGCCAATTTGAGGTACATTGGTTCCAAACTTTTTGTCTCTGATACATTGTTTCACCCAGTTAAAGGTTTTAAATATGAGAATTTTAGTAGCATGTAGATTTCCAATAGATATTTGCATATCCACTGTTAAATGAATGTTTTCTATGGTGTGTGAAATTTTCTTCAGTACATGTTATATCTAGTCCTTTCTATAAAGTTATTATTTTCAATTTCCTATGTGTTCATATATATACTTCTAAGGTTTATCCATTCACTGAGACTTAGATAAGACCTTTTCAATTACAGATATGAATTACTGCTATAGTTGCACAAAAGAAAAATATCCCAGCAAAAACCAGGATTCATGTATTACCAAGGACATAAGTTTCTTGTCTTATAAAGAACCTTTGGGAATCAGTTTAGCCTGTTTTCTCTTCTCTGTTCCACAATCACAATCCTCATACTAAGGATATTTATGATACATCACAACTCTCCCATTGTCAAGGCCAGCAACCAGAATCTTACCTACATGCTCCTGATCACCCTCCTGCTCTGCTTCCTTTGTGCATTACTATTCATTGGTCAGCCAAACAAGGTGGCATGTATTCTCCAACAAACTACTTTCAACATCATCTTCTCTGTGGCTATTTCCTGTGTGCTGGCCAAAACTGTGACTGTGGTCCTGGCTTTCGTAGCAACAAAGCCAGGAAGTGGGATAAAAAAGTGGGTGGGGAAAAAACTGGGCTACACTTTTGTTTTAACTGGCTTCTTAATTCAGGTAGGGATTTGCACTGTATGGTTGTCCATCTCTCCTCCTATTCCCAATCCTGACCTGTACTCAGAGACTGAAAACATTGTCCTACAATGTAAAGAAGGTTCCATTATTATGTTTTACTGTGCAAAGTGTTATATGGGTTTCTTGGCCATGATCAGCTTCATAGTGGCTTTCTTTGCCAGAAATTTACCAGACACTTTTAATGAAGCCAGGTTCATCACTTCCAGCATGTTGGTCTTCTGCAGTGTTTGGATATCCTTCATTCCAACCTACCTGAGCACCAAGGGGAAATACATGGTGGCTGTGGAGATCTTTTCAATGTTAGCATCAAGTGCTGGGCTTCTGATTTGCATCTTTTCCCCCAAATGCTACATTATTGTTCTGAGACCAGATTTGAACAACAGACAGCTAAGAAGACAGAGGAAGTAGTGAATGTGCCCTAGAATGTGGTGGTAATCTGTATTGCAAGTGGACTTCCATGTTTATTTGTGCTTTACTGTAGAAATTGTGCTGAATAGTTTTCCAAGCATTTATATTGATGAAATTGTTAAAGGAGTATATTTCATTAGGAACACATTCATTTTGAAGATGCCTGGAAAATTAACCAGCATGTATCTGGTTAATTTCTCCTTCCTCAATTTTGAGTAAATAATATAAAGTTATTATTAATAACTTTAATAAAGTTATTAAAGTTTTGGGTAATAATAAGGATGATAATCAAATTCACAGAAAACATTTTACTACAATTTGTATTGCACAGAGATTACATTACAGGTGGTTTTCCATTTATGACCATTTATTTACCAACCATTCAATTGATTTACAACATTTAGGACTATCACAGCATACCCATGATCAGATGTTCAAAATTTGTGCATTCGGCCACTACCAAGTATCATTTGTTCCTATTTGTCTTTCAGCAAGCAAAGCTCTTTGAAGTAGCTATATTCACTTGATGACTACATGATTCAGCCAAAACATTGTAAAATAGGGCATGACTCAATTCAAGGCTGTTTCTTTTTTCTTTTTAAATAAATTTTACTGGTCTTTTATGTCTTTTAAAACAAAACAAAAACTTAATCTTAACATTAACTATTCTGTGACATCCATTTCATAAATTTCCATCTTTTGTGCATATTTATAAATATATACAATATTATGCAAGTATATAGAATTTTCAATAAATTGTTTATCTTAAATTTGTTCATTTTCTATCTGTCTTAATTTTATCCAATTATACCACATACCCCAAATTTTATAGTATGTCCTTGTCATTTAATATTAGGGTCAGTTTGTCCATTTCAGCACAGGTCATAATTTTTGGAATGATCAGTTCATCGGGGGTAAATACTTGTGTTTCCAACATTGTGCGTAAGATGTTCTGGTGGCAGTTAAGATGTGTAATATAATATCTACATCTACAATATCTCTCTCTCTCTCTCTCTCTCTCTCTCTCTCTCTCTCTCTCTCTCTCTCTCTCTCTCTCTCTCTCCCACTTACCTATCTATCTATATATCTATTTTATATTACTTTTTGAGTATTTCTAACAGAAATATTTCAGGTTCCAACTCTATTTGTACCTTAAGAATTTCTTGCAACCATTGTTTTATTTTAAGCCAATATTTTTGGGCTTCTGAACAAGACCACCACGTATGATAGAAAATACCCTGTTTCTTACTACATTTCCAGCATGCCGGATTCATGTTGGGGTATTTTCACCAGTCTCGCTGGTGGTAGATGCCACCTGTAGGACATCTTATAAATATTTTCTTTGTATGTTGAGGATTTTGTTAATTTATAACTTTGATTCCACATACTTTCCCATTCTGTTAAATTTATGTTATGTTCTATATTTTGAGTCAAAGCTATCATACATCCGTTAACAATTTCCTCTTCTAATTCTACTTCTAATAAATACTTATAAATTTTTGTAATGTTTTTTTCATTGGGGTCTATTAAAATCTTTCCCAATTGTTGTAATTCCATACATATTCCATAATCTTCTATGTCTTTTTTATGTCTGGTTTGTAACTGAAGATATGGCCACCAGTCAATATGTATCCCTTGTTTTTGCAAATTCTGATTCAATTTTAATTTTCCCTGTTCATCTAAAACATCTTTATATTTAGCTATTTTACATAAGTCCAAATTATTGGGATGTATCATAGCTTCCATCATGGACAGCCAAATCAGAATTTTCATATAGTGTCTCCTTTTAATTTTAATCCAATTTTATATTAATGAATCTCTGATCGTGTCTGTGGAAATATAATTGCTTTTTGGTTCCTATATCCCACAAAAATTAATGGCCCTCGAAACTTAATATTAATTTGTTATTTAGATTAATCCATTCTTTAGTCCATATTAGAACAGCTGCTCTGTAATAAAGTTCCCAATTTGGTAATCCTAAGCCACCTCTGCTTCTATTGTCTTGCAATGCTTTAATTTTGATTCTAATTTTTTTCCCTAGCCATATAAATTTTGCTATATTCTTATTCATCTCATTGAAAAAGTTTTTCTCTAATTTTATGGAGATCATTTGTAATAAGTATAAAATTTTAGGTAAAATAGTCATTTTAATTGCCGCTATTCTTCCTAATAGTGATAATTGTAATGTGGCCCATAGTTCTAAATCTATCTTTGTTTGCTGTAAGAGTTTCATGTAGTTATTCTTTTTTATTGTTTTGCATTGTGTGGTCAGCCAGATACCTAAATATTTAATTTTCTTTATTACTTGCAGTCCCATTATTCTTTCCAATTCTTTTTTCTGTAATTCCATCAAATTCTTAGTCAACAGTTTAGTTTTTTGGCTATTAATTTTAAGATCAGATATTTCCCCATATCTTTCCAATCCTTTAATCAGCTCATTTCCTGTCTCTAAGGGATCCTCAATAATAAATATCAGGTCATTTGCAAAGGCTTGTAATTTGTATTCTTCCTTTTTGACTTTTAGTTCCTTTTATTTCTGAATTCTGTCTAATTCATATAAGAAAGTTTTCTAGGAACAAAATAAAAAGCAGAAGTGACAAAGGACAGCCTTGCTTTGCTCCTTTCCTTATGTTGTAACTCTGGGTATTTTCACCATTTAGTATAATGTTCGCCTTTGGGTGGAGTATATCATTTTTATTATATTCTCGAATTTATCTCCTAATTTCATAGTTTGAATTTGTTGAATCATGAGTTTCCAATTTAAATTATTGAATGCCTTCTGCACATCCAGAAAGACAAGTGCTACTTGTTTCTCTGGATGCACCTCATACTATTCAAAAAATTATTTATTTATTTTATTTTATTTTATTTATTTGTCAAGTGATTATAAGATAACAGGTATAAGTATAAACATAGTTATGAATACAAGAAATGGATACATATAAGACAAAAAACAGTAGGACAGGGATGGTAGGCATGTTGGTGCGCTTATACATGCCCTCTACAGTCCTCTTAGGAAAGGGGTGAGATCAATAGTAGACAGTCTAAGGTTAAAGTTTTGGGGGTTTGGGGAAGAAACTACAGAGTCAGGTAGAGTATTCCAGACATTGACCACTCTGTTGCTGAAGTTGTATTTCCTGCAATCAAGTTTGATCCAGTTTACCTTGAGTTTGTATCTATTGTGTGCTCTTGTGTTGTTATGGTTGAAGCTGAAGTATTCATTGACAGGTAGGACATTGCAATATATAATTTTATGTATTATAAATAATATATAATATTTATATAAATAATATATAATGTCTAATACAATCCTAGTATTATTTCCGATTTGCCTTAACAGCAAAAATCCATTTTGATCAGGATGGATATATTCATTTAGTAATATTTTAAGTCTATGTGCTATTATAGTTGTAAATATTTTGTAGGCATTCAGTAATGATATTGGTCTTTTGTTTTGAATTAATCTTTTGTCTGTATCCTCCTTTGGTATTAACGAAATATATGTATCCTCCATGAATCCAGGATTTTGGCTTCTGTGAAGACTTCATTGTATAGATCTAACATCTGTGGTTCTATCTGTTCTTCCATTATTTTATATATCTTCCCCGGAAGTCCCTGGGGCTTTATTCTTCTTCTGATTCTTAATTGCTTGTTTCAATTCTGTCATAGTTATCACTTTAGATAGGCTTTCCCTTCATTCTTCTATTAATGGACTCCTTTCCTCTCTCAAATATTTTCATATCTACTCATCCTCTACCTCCTCATTTTTATACAAATCTCTTCCATTGTATGCTGGTATTCTCCATTTTCATCTTGTAATTGATGTATTATTCTTTTTTCCCTCTCTTTTTTTAGTCTATGGGCAAGCCATCTTCCCAGTTTGTTTGCTTGCTCAAAAAATGTTTGTTTGGCTGCTTTTAAGTTTTTCATAATTTTTTCCTGCTCTAATATATTAAGTTTATGTTTAGTTAAAGTCAATTGTTCTTAAATTTAGTGTTTTGTGGTGTTTTCTTCTTGGGAGGTATTTTGCTGTTTCCACCTCTCTTTGTTTCTTTTAGCTATATACAATATTATAATTCCATGTATGTAGACCTTAATGGTATCCCAAAGATTTTGTAATGATGTGTGATGTCTAGTATTTTAATTAAAAAATAGATCTACTTCTCTAAATTTCAGGGTAAACTCTTTATCTTTAAACATTTGTTTATTTAAGGTTCATCTTCATCTTGTTTTTTTTTAAACCTCCCCAAGTTATTCTAAGTGGGTTGTGGTCTGCCCAAGTATTCAGTATTATTTCTATGTCTTCCACTTCTTTCTCTGTTTCTCCATCCATCCAAGCCATATCAATATGGGACCACAATAGGTGTGGATTAGAATAAAAGGTGAATTGTCTTTTATCTACATTCAGTTGTCTCTATATATCTATTAAATTGAGTTCTGTTATCATTTCAAGGCATGTTTTTGGCAGTAAACTTTTCTTTCTAATTTTCTTTTTGCTGTTATAGTCTTTTTTGTAATCTACTACTGCATTGATGCATATGTTTCTTTGTTCTGTTTCTATAATTTTCTCATGTAATCTTTTATAAGATTCTTGTTGATTTTCATTGGGTGCATATATTACTACTAATAGTACTGCTTTTTGTACACATTTCCATCATTAGGATTCTTCCTTTAGGATCCGCGAAAATTAACTTTGTTTTTATTTCCTCCTGAACATATACGGCTACTCCTTTTTGGGGGGGGGTGTCCACTGACGCTGTATATAGTTTCTCTAATTTAGGGCACTCTAAATATTTTTTGTCTATTCTTTGGATATGCATTTCTTGTAAACATACTATGTCAACTTTTTGTTTAATTAATTTTGCCAATATTCTTTTTCTCTTTGTTGCCAAATTTAATCCATTTATATTTAACAATAATAGTTCAATTTCTTCTCCCGTCTTCTTAATTGTATCTCAGTCTTTGTTGTCTGTTGGCTCTTGTGTCTCTTTGGGTTCTTACTATCACCTTTGGGTCTCCTTCTTCTTGTTGTTCTTTGTCTTTTGTCCCCTGGTCTCCTTCTTTGGTTCCTTGTTGTTCTTCTTCTTCCTGACTATTCGACTCAAGTTCTTCTTTACTGCTTTGGTCCTCCAGTCCTACTAGCTGATCATAAAATTCTTGGGCTTCCTCTAAGGAATCAATCTTAAATTTCTTTTCCTCCCAGTCACTAACATCCCTTCTGGGACTAACCACTGAAACAGAATATTTTGTTTAGTAAGCTATGTGACCAGAAATCGATAGTCCCGTCTTTGTTCCCTCACTCTCCTCGGAACCTGTTTTAACATCTGGATCTCTTTTCCCTTGTACACCATTGGTTCATCCTTTGTCATTTTGTATAATATACCCCAAACCCTTCTTCTTGTGAACCGTATGTGCACCTCCTTTAGTAACTTATGCCGTCTGGCATAAGTCATGCTCATTCAATAGACATCATCCTTTTTATTCAATGTTTCATTTTTGTCCCATTATAGAGTTTCCGCTATCATTTCAGCCATCACTAATTCCAAGTCTTCTTCCTTCATTTCCATTACATTCTGGAACCTAAGGTATGAAGTTGCATGATCCATCTCTAGGTGGATAAGCGATCCATCTCTAGGTGGATAAGCGAGTCCTCTAATTCTTTATTTATTATTTTCATTTTTTGATCTACCAGATCTAATTTTCTCTCCATTTGTTCTGTATGTTTTTCAACTTCTTTTATTGTATGTTCATTTTTTTCCAATGCCTGCTGAATCGAGCCAACCTTTTCATCCAATTTATGTATATCGGTTTTCATTTCACTTTTTAATTTCCCCATTCTTCTTTTCCTTCACTTATTTCTGCTTTCATTTCACTATGATTTTTCATCATCGTTCCCTGAAGCTTAATTATTGATTCTTGTATTGTTAGTAGTGTGGTTTATATATTTAGTGTACTTGGGGCTACACTCTGCTTTTCTGTTGTGAGCATTCCTTTGATGTTTTTTTGCATCATAGGTGAAGCAGCCACCTCTGTTACTTCAGCTGCTTCCTCTTCCATTTTTCTCTGTCACTATCACAGTCAAGTATAAGTGGCCTAGCAGCTAACATTATTGCAAAAAAAAAAATCTTCTTTTGAGTCTAGAAATCTTTTAAAGGCCTCTAATCTTTTTTTCTGATTCTTTGCTTGTACCGATCATGAAATTCACTCTCTCAAGCAACTCCTCCACTCCCCATTACTGCTCACTCCATTGCCTGTTTACCGCCTTTTTTGGAGCTCCCATCGGCTTTCTCCTGTCTCTCTCACCCTCTGCGAATTACGAACCTTCTTTTAAAGCAATCCCTGGTTGTTGCATGTGATCTTCGCACCATCAAGTCCAGTCAATGCCACAGTCAGTTATTCTAAATTTGCTTCCTTCTTGCAACTGGGCTGTCGAGACTTTGGGGCTGCCATTCAGGGATGGCAGCCACTTATGCACTGAGATCAAAGAGTATCTCTTTATCTCAGGGGCAGTCACCCTCCCCCACTCTGCTCCTTGAATTTACCCACACTGTCATGGATCACTCTGGATCTGTGTACCCCTCAGGAGTCTTTTCAGTGCCAAGAAAAAGGTTTGTAGAATGGAGCCCATTCTTTTTCACCTCTCACCATCACAATGTCACCACTGGAAGTCCCCAATTCACAGCTGTTTCACTTAGCAACAGACATTCCAAAATGCCCTAACTGTAGTTAGAAATCAAGAGGTACCTATATTTGGATTACTAACATTATCTAGTCCAGAAGTGGGTGGAGTCAAATAGATCTTATATATGAATGCATTATATACAGTATATTTCTAAAAATATGAATTTTGTTTAGAAGCTACATTTTTATATAGGAATTAAATGAGTTTTGTTTTATAAATATTAACACAGATATCTTAAGTTATTCTCATTTAAATTCTAATAATACATAGTTATTATTTTTACCTGAACAGAATAACTGTTGGACAGCTAAAATTTTACAAGGAAATAATTATTTTCCAAATTCATAGGAAGTTAATTTAAAACGTTATTTAAAAAAAAAACTTTGCCTTTTGTATACAAATGTGAAGAAACTTAGAATTAAAATACTCTCTATTTAGGGATGTAATGATTTCTTGAATACTTTTTTTATCATGAATATTGAAAGAAAATGGATGGTTGAAAGAAATCGTTAGAATTTAATGGCATGATGCAATGGGGATAAGCAAGAGATTATCTGTGCCATATTTCCCATAAAATGGAACAAATGGCAAAACAATCACTTTTATCCTTAAGATCCCCAGACCTTCACCAAGACCATGCAATTAGATAAACATGGGTGATTTTCAGGGAACACTATATTGTTTGAGTGTAGATTGATTCAAGTATTCTTTTCTGGAAGGCCGAAGTGATGCTTTTTCTGCTGTGTCATGACTATAAGTCAAGCCTATTTTACATAGAAACCTTGTTTTAATTGTGCAATTGTGGATAGGTCATGCAAGATGGTTTTTCATCTACTTCACACTGGAAAATATGCTAGAAGAATAATTGGATTTTTTTATACACATTCCGCAATATTTGGACATACTGACATTCTGGAAAATCTTAACAAATACCTACCTTATTGGCAACACTGGAAGAGTTGATAGACCATATGGCATCTGCTCATTTTCCAGAAAAAGTATGTATATTTGCACAATGGAGAGCTCAATAAACTGTTATTTTGTGTCTTGATTTTCTGTTTATAATATAATTTTATTGTACTTATTAGAGTTTTTAATATAATGAACCTGAAAATAGTGATAAATTGGGAAAAGGAAATAAAGGAAAGTGAAAAGTGCAGGGTAAAGGAAAAAAACTGTCTCTTTTCAGTGCAGTTAAATGAACTAACAAAGGAGAATAGTTGTAGCTCAGAGTTGACATGGGGAGTTGTTTCACTACTCAAAGTAGGTAACATCATCAGTGCTAGTAAGGAGTGTTAATTTGCTGTCAGTTTATATTCTAGTGCAGGGGTTCTCAAACTAGAGGCTGTGGGCTGGATATGACCCACCAAAGCCATTATTCAGTCCATGTGGGACCATGAAGCTGCCTCACCCACATCACCTCACTCACCCACTGGCCCCCATCCTTTGGCTGAGTGCAGGACTTATCTATGCAAGCTGGAACTGGAAGGTAAGGCAGAGAGATACTGGAGACAGGGGTCGCAAAAAAAAAGGGTCATGCAGAGGCACCAGGATGCCAAAAATGGGCCTGTTTTTGGATGGCAGAGAGGTACTGGAGGCAGGAGGGAGGCCAAAAATGGCCCCATTTCTAGGGACTGGAGACCCAAAACAGGATACACGGAGGCCCTGGGAGGCTTTCACATACCTCATTTTTGGCTTGCAGAGAGCTTCTAGAGGGTGGGGAGGCAAAAAACAGGATGCATTGAGATCCCGGGGTGCCTCTGCACATCCTGTTTTTGCCCGGCAGAGTACTACTGAGGACTGGGGAGGTGGCTGCCTGCCCTGCTATTGCCGCTGCTTGGCTGCTTGTCTTTCTCCTGTTTAGTGCTTGGCAGTTATGGGGCAGTGGCCAGTGAGGCTGCTTGCTCTTGAAGGAGGATGGCCATCTCTGCCCCTGGAGAGGGAGATGGGAAGACTGGCCAGTTAGTGGATCAGTGCCATTGAGTCCCCACTTTGGGGCTTCCTTATAAGATCGGCTCCAAGCAATGCCTGCTCAATCCCAATCCTTTTTTTAAAAAAAAAACAAATTTTATTCATTTTTTCCAGAACAAAGGGAAAAAAAGCTCTTTTCAGTGTACAAAATCTTCTTCTTCTTTTTCTTCAGCGTTTGTCTCGCGCTCGGGCGAGGTCCGCTAATGTCCTTGAGTACTGCTTCCACACCTCTCTGTCTGCCACGTGTGTCGGGTCTGCCTTCGCGATCTCTAGATCGGCCTTGATCGTGTCCATCCAGCGTTGTTTAGGTCTACCACGCGGTCTCGCTCCTCCGACAGTCACCTTCATTACAGATTTGATGATGGATTCTTCCTTGGCGCGGCTCACGTGGCCGAACCATCGTAGCCGGGACTGCCTCATGACCGTGGGGATGGGCACGACGTTGAACCGTCTACGCAGTGTACAAAATAATTCCGGGTAACCACTTTTACATGCAAATATGACAATAATTATCTATTCATTTTCTACATTCAACTTCCTATCTTATCCATTTTTAACTTAATTCTCCAACTTTTTCATAAGAAAAGGAACAAACAAATTAATCCTGTTCACTAATGTTACTTTCATTCTAAACATTTTCTCAATTCATTTCAATTTATTTCAAATATTTCTTAAACATTGATGTTTCTTTTTAAACGTGACCTTTTCTGTGATACTCTTTTCTCATTTAAAACACAAATGATTCCTATATCTTCATACTTACTACCTTTTAATTCCTTTATTTGTCAGTTTTGCAATTTCATCAGATATTCTTTCCATAGATTCTAGTTTAATACAAGCTTTTACACACAAAATAGAACATAAATTTCCCCTCCCCTTTTACTAATTTGGGAGTGCCACCTCAGTGGTTTACCTTAGTTCCCTCATCTTAATTCCCAATAAACATTTATTTTAATTAGTTATAGTAATAATCATTCCCTAAAAAAAGAACTACATAACATTGTACTTTTCAGTCAGATTCCGCAGTCTATTTTCCCCCTTTACTTCCACAGGGTTTTATTTATAATGCCAAAAAAATAGAACAAAAGAAACAATTAATCCATTTAGCTAGTCCTGGTCACTGATATTAATCTCATTTTAAAATATCCTCACAATTCATTTCAATTATTTCAATATATATAATAAACATTTACCTTTCTTGTAGCAATAAAAATAAGAACATACATTCATCTACTAAAAAAATATCAGCACCCTTCCCTCCTCTCAGTGGTCTATATTCCCCTATTTTCTAGATAACTTGTAATTGCAAATACATTCTTATTACCCCTCATATTAGTGCAGAATCCCCTTTCTTAATTCAGTAACCATTATCCCTATGTAATCTAAATAAACAATTTTTGCATAATTTTACAATTCCCATATTTTTTTCTTTCCTGTTCCTCATTACCTCTCTTCCCTTTTATTTTTCCAAATATTTTCTCCCTCTGATTTGTGTCCCTCTACCTCTTTGTATCTTCCTCCCCACTTTTACTTTTCTGCTGTTTCTTCCTGTCTTTCCTACTTTTACAGATATTCCCCTTTTTAGTTACTTTTTGGAATCTTCTATTTTTAACCCCCTTCTTTTGTTTTGGTGACCACCGGTTTAGTTGATTGTTGTCTATGTTAACCTTGGAGAGAGGTACTTCAGACTTTTTGTTTCTTTTTTGTCTGGGTGAGTCTCTTTTGCATAGATGTTGTTAATGTCTCTGTGTCTATTGATGGCTGACCTGTCAGGGTGCCATGCTTTTAAAAATTCCTTGGCAATTTTGGACTTGGCATGGTCTAAAGTAGTCACATTTACCAATTAAAACTATGGTTCCAAAC